>NC_072418.2:7500-321136 GCF_028858775.2 Pan troglodytes | reverse complement strand
ATATTTCCATCTTTATACAGATGGCGGCGCTGATATTTCTATGGATATGTAGATGGCGGTGTAGATATTTCCATGTATATACAGATAGCGTTCTAGTTATTTCCATGTTTATATAGAGAGCGGTGTAGATATTTCCATGTATGTACACATGGCTGTGTAGATATTTCCATGTTTATAGAGATGGCGGTGTAGATATTTCCATGTTATACAGATAACTTTGTAAGTATTTCCATGTGTATACAGAGGCGGTGTAGATATTTCGATATTTATAGAGATAGCATTTGAGATATTTCCATGTTTATACAGATGGCGGTGTAGATATTTCCATGTTTATACAGATAACTTTGTAAGTATTTCCATGTTTATACAGATAGCGGTGTACATATTTCCATGTATATACAGATCGTGGTGTAGATATTTCCATGTTTGTACAGATACCGGTGTAGATATTTCCATGTTTATACAGACCGCAGTGTAGATATTTCCATGTTTACAGAGATAGTAGTGTAGATATTTCCATGTTTGTACAAATGGCCGTTTTGTTGTTTCCATCTATACACAGATTGCCGTGTAGGTATTTCCATGTGTATACAGATGGCATTGTAGATATTTCCATGTTTATACTGATGGTGGTGTAGATATTTCCATGTTTACACACTTGACTGTATAGGTATTTCCATGCTTATACAGATGGCGGTGTAGATATTTAAATGTTTATAGAGATAGCGGTGTAGATATTTCCATATTTATGCAGATAACGGTGTAGAAATTTCCATGTTTATACAGTTAGCGGTGTAGATATTTCGATATTTATAGAGATAGCAGTGGAGATATTTCCATGTTTTTACAGATGGCGGTGTAGATATTTCCATGTTTATACAGATAACTTTGTAAGTATTTCCATGTTTATACAGATGGCGGTGTAGATATTTCGATATTTACAGAGATAGCAGTGGAGATATTTCCATGTTTATAGAGATAGTGGTGTAGATATTTCCATGTTTATACTGATCACGGTGTAGATATCTCCATGTTTATAGAGATGGCGGTGTAGATATTTCCATGTTCATAGAGATAGCGGTGTTGATTTTTCCATGTTTATAGAGATAGCTGTGTGGATATTTCCATGTTTATACAGATAACGGTGGAGATATTTCCATGTTTATACAGATCGCGGTGTTGATATTACCATGTTTATAGGGATAACGGTGCAAATATTTCCACATTGATACAGATAGCAGTGTAGTTATTAGCATGTTTATACAGATAGCGGTGTAGATATTTCCATGTGTAAACAGATATCTGTGTATATATTTCCATGTTTAAACAGATGGCGGTGCAGATATTTCCCTGTTTATACAAATAGCAGTTTAGTTATTTCCATGTTTATACAGATAGCGGTGTAGATATTTCCATGTATATACAGATGGCTGTGTAGTTATTTCCATGTTTATACAGATAGCGGTGCAGATATTTCCATGTTTGTATAGATGGCGGTGTTGATATTTCCATCTATACACAGATAGCCGTGTAAATATTTGCATGTTTTTACAGATGGCGGCGCAGATATTTCCATGGATATGTAGATGGCGGTTTATATATTTCCATGTTTACACAGATAGCGGTGTAGTTATTTCCATGTTTATATAGATAGCGGTGTAGATATTTCCATGTATATACACATGGCTGTGTAGGTATTTCCATGTTTATACAGATGGCGGCGTAGATATTTCCATGTTTATACCGATAACTTTGTAAGTATTTCCATGTTTATACAAATGGCGGTGTAGTTGTTTCCATGTTTATACAGATGACTTTGTAGGTATTTCCATATTTTTACAGATGGCGGTGTAGATATTTCCATGTTTATAGAGATAGCTGTGTAGATGTTTCCATGTTTATACAGATCGCGGTGTAGATATTTCCATGTTTATACAGATCGCGGTGTAGATATTTCCATGTTTATACACATAGCGGTGTAGATATTTCCATGTTTTTACAGATATCGGTGTAGGTATTTCCACGTTTACACAGATTGCGGTGCAGATATTTCCATCTTTCTACAGATGGCATTGTAGATATTTCCATGTTTATACAGATGGTTGTGTAGCTATTTCCATGTTTATATAGATGGTGGTGTATATATTACCATGTTTATGCAGATAGCACTGAAGATATTTCCACGTTTATACAGATCGTGGTGAAGATATTTCCATGTTTATACAGATCGCGGTGTAGATATTTCCAAGTTTATAGACATGGTGGTGTAGATGTTTCCATGTTTATAGAGATGGCGGTGTAGGTATTTCCATGTTTATAGAAATGGCGGTGTAGTTATTTCCATGTTTATAGTGATAGTGGTGTAGATATTTCCATGTTGAAGCAGATAGCGGTGTAGATATTTCCATGTTTATTTGGATAGCGTTGTTGATATTTCCATGTTTATAGGGATAGTGGTGTAGATTTTTCTATATTTATTCAGATAGCGGTTTAGGTATTTCCATGTTTATACAGATGGCAATATAGATATTTCCATGTTTATGCAGATGGTGGTGTAGATATTTCCATGTTTATACAGATGACTGTGTAGATATTTCCATGTTTATAGAGATAGCGGTGTAGATATTTAAATGTTTATAGAGATAGAGGTGTAGATATTTCCATCTTTATACAGATAGCGGTGTTGACATTTCCATGTTTATACAGATAGCGGTGTAGATATTTCCATATTTAAACAGATAGCGGTATAGATATTTCCATGTTTATACAGATAGCGGTGTAGACATTTCCATGTTTATGCAGATAGCGGTGTAGATATTTCCATGTCTACAGAGATGGCGGTGTACGTATTTCCATGTTTATAGAGATAGTGTTGTAGATATATCCATGTTTATACCGATAGTGGTGTAGGTATTTCCATGTTTATACAGATAGCTGTGTTGGTATTTCCATGTTTATACAGAGAGCGTTGTAGATATTTCTATCTTTATGAAGCTCGCGGTATAGGTATTTCCATCTTTATACAGATGGCAGTGTAGATATTTCCATGTTTAAACAGATAGCGGTGTAGGTATTTCCATGTTTATACAGATAGCGGTGTAGATATTTCCATGTTTATACAGATAGCAGTGGAGATATATCCATGTTTACACACATAGCGGTGTAGAAATTTCCATGTTTATAGAGATAGTGGTGTAGATATTTCCATGTTTATACTGAAAGCTGTGTAGATATTTCCATGTTTATACAGATAGCGGTGTGCATATTTCCATATTTATACAGAAAGCGGTGTAGATATTTCCATGTTTATACAGATCATGGTGTACCTATTTCCACGTTTACACAAATAGCGTTGTAGATATTTCCATGTTTATTCAGACAGCGATGTAGATATTTCCATGTTTATGCAGATCGCGGTGTAGATATTTCCATGTTTACACAGATCATGGTGTAGATATTTCTTTGTTTATACAGATAGCATTGTTGATATTTCCATGTTTATACAGATAGCGGTGTAGATATTTCCATGTTTATAAAGATCGTGGTGTAGGTATTTTCATCTTTCTACAGATGGCAGTGTGCATATTTCCATGTTTATACAGTTGGCGGTTTAGATATTTTCATGTTTATATAGATGGCGGTGTAGATATTTCCTAGTTTATGTAGATGGCGGTGTAAATATTTCCATGTTTACAGAGATGGCGGTGTACATATTTCCATGTTTATAGAGACAGCGGTGTAGATATTTCAATGTTTATAGAGATAGCGCTGTAGTTATTTCCACGTTTATAGAGATAGCGGTGTACATATTTCCATGTTTACACAGATGGTGGTGTAGATATTTCCGTGTTTATACACATGGCGGAGTAGATACTTCCATCTTTATGGAGATAGCAGTGTAGATATTTTCATGTTTATAGAGATGGCGGTGTAGATATTTCCATATTTATAGAGATAGAGGTGTACATATTTCCATCTTTCTGCATATGGCCGTGTAGATATTTCCATATTTATACAGATGTCTGTGTAAATATTTCCATGTGTATACAGATGGTATTGTAGGTATTTCCATGTATATACAGATGGTGGTGTAGATATTTCCATGTTTATTCAGATGACTGTGTAGATATTTCCATGTTTTTACAGATGGCAGTGTAGATATTTCAATGTTTATAGAGATGGCGCTGTAGATATTTCCATGTTTAAACAGATAACGTTGGAGATATTTCCATGTTTATACAGACAGAAGTGGAGATATTTCCATGTTTATACACATAGCGGTGTACATATATCCATGTTTATAGAGACAGCTGTGTAGGTATTTCCTTGTTTATACAGATAACGGTGCAGATATTTCCATGTATATACAGATGCCTATGCAGATATTTCCCTATTTATACAGAGGGCTCTGTAGATATTTCCATGTTTACACAGATGGCAGTGTAGATATTTCCATGTTCCTACTCATGACTGTGTAGGTATTTCCATGTTTATACAGCTGGCTTTGTAGATATTTCCATGTTTATAGAGATAGCGGTGTAGATATTTCCATGTTTATACAGATAGCGGTGTAGATATTTCCATCTTTATACAGACCGCGGTGTAGATATTTCCATGTTTATACAGATAGCGGTGCAGATATTTCCATGTTTGTATAGATGGCGGTGTTGATATTTCCATCTATACACAGAAGACCGTGTAGATATTTCCATGTTTATACAGATGGCGGCAAAGATATTTCTATGGATATGTTGATGGCGGTGTAGATATTTCCATGTTTATACAGATAGCGGTGTAGTTATTTCCATGTTTATATAGATTGCGGTGTAGATATTTCCATGTATATACACATGACTGTGTAGATATTTCCATGTTTATGCAGATGGCGGTGTAGATATTTCCATGTTTATACAGATAACTTTGTAAGTATTTCCATGTTTATACAGATGGCGGTGTAGATATTTCGATGTTTATAGAGATAGCAGTGGAGATATTTCCATGTTTATACAGATAGCGGTGTAGATATATCCATGTTTATACAGACCGCGGTGTAGATATTTCCATGTTTATACAGATAGCGGTGCAGATATTTCCATGTTTGTATAGATGGCAGTGTTGATATTTCCATCTATACACAGATGGCCATGTAAATATTTGCATGTTTTTACAGATGGTGGCGAAGATATTTCCATGGATATGTAGGTGGCGGTGTATATATTTCCATGTTTACACAGATAGCGGTGTAGTTATTCCCATGTTTATATAGATAGCGGTGTAGATATTTCCATGTATATACACATGGCTGTGTATATATTTCCATGTTTATACAGATGGCGGTGTAGATATTTAAATGTTTATACCGATAACTTTGTAAGTATTTCCATGTTTATACAGATGGCGGTGTAGATGTTTCCATATTTATGCAGATGACTTTGTAGGTATTTCCATATTTATACAGATGGCGGTGTAGATATTTCCATGTTTATAGAGATAGCTGTGTAGATATTTCCATGTTTATACAGATCGCGGTGTAGATATTTCCATGTTTATACAGATCGCGGTGTAGATAATTCCATGTTTATACACAGAGCGGTGTAGATATTTCCATGTTTTTACAGATATCGGTGTAGGTATTTCCACGTTTACACAGATTGCGGTGCAGATATTTCCATCTTTCTACAGATGGCATTGTAGATATTTCCATGTTTATACAGATAGTTGTGTAGGTATTTCCATGTTTATATAGATGGTGGTGTAGATATTACCATGTTTATACAGATAGCACTGAAGATATTTCCACGTTTATACAGATCGTGGTGAAGATATTTCCATGTTTATACAGATCGTGGTGTAGATATTTCCATGTTTATACAGATCGCGGTGTAGATATTTCCATGTTTATACAGATAGCGGTGTAGGTATTTCCATGTTTATACAGATAGCGGTGTAGGTATTTCCATGTTTATAGAGATAGCGGTGTAGGTATTTCCATGTTTATAGAGATAGCGGTGTAGGTATTTCCATGTTTACATAGATGGCGTTGTAGATATTTCCATGTTTATACCGATAGCGGTGTTGGTATTTCCAGGTTTATACAGATAGCGATATAGATATTTCCATGTTTATACAGCTCGCGGTGCAGATATTTATATCTTTATACAGATGGCATTGTAGATATTTCCTTATTCACACAGATGGCGGTGTAGCTGTTTCCATGTATATATAGATGGCGGAGTAGTTAGTTCCATGTTTATGGAGATGGCAGTGTAGATATTTTCATGTTTATAGAGATGGCGGTGTAGATATTTCCATGTTTATGGAGATAGCAGTGTAGATATTTACTTGTTTATACAGATGGCTGTGTAGATATTTCCACGTGTATACAGATGGCATTGTAGACATTTCCATGTTTATACAGATGACTGTAAAGTTATTTCCATGTTTTTACAGATGGCAGTGCAGATATTTCCATGTTTATAGAGATAGCGGTGTAGATATTTCCATGTTTGTACAGATGTCGGTGTTGATATTTCCATGTATACACAGATGGCCGTGGAGATATTTCCATGTTTATACACATGGCGGCGTATATATTTCCATGGACATGCAGATGGCGGTGTAGATATTTCCTTGTTTATGCAGATAGCGGTGTAGATATTTCCATGTTTACACAGATGGTGGTGTAGATATTTCCGTGTTTATACACATGGCGGAGTAGATACTTCCATCTGTATGGAGATGGCAGTGTAGATATTTTCATGTTTATAGAGATGGCGGTGTAGATATTTCCATATTTATAGAGATAGCGGTGTACATATTTCCATCTTTCTGCAGATGGCAGTGTAGATATTTCCATGTTTATAGAGATAGGGGTGTAGGTATTTCAATGTTTATAGTGATAGTGGTGTTGATATTTCCATGTTGAAACAGATAGCGGTGTAGATATTTCCATGTCTATGTGGATAGCGTTGTTGATATTTCCATGTTTACAGGGATAGTGGTGTAGATGTTTCCATATTTATAGAGATAGCAATTTAGGTATTTCCATGTTTATACAGATGGCATTATTGATATTTCCATGTGTATACAGATGGTGGTGTAGACATTTCCATGTTTATACAGATGACGGTGTCGGTATTTCTGTTTATACAGATGTCGGTGTAGATATTTTCATGTTTATAGAGATAAAGGTGTAGATATTTCCATGTTTATACAGATAGCGGTATAGATATTTCCATGTTTATACAGATAGCGGTGTAGACATTTCCATGTTTATGCAGATAGCGGTGTAGATATTTCCATGTGTACAGAGATGGCGGTGTAGGTATTTCCATGTTTGTACAGATGGTGGTGTTGATATTTCCATGTTTATACAGATAGTGGTGTAGGTATTTCCATGTTTATACAGATAGTGGTGTTGATATTTCCATGTTTATACAGATAGTGGTGTAGGTATTTCCATGTTTATACAGATAGCGGTGTTCGTATTTCCATGTTTATACAGATAGCGGTGTAGATATTTCTATCTTTATGCAGCTCGCGGTATAGATATTTCCATCTTTATTCAGACGGCAGTGTAGATATTTCCATGTTTATACAGATAGCGGTGTAGATATTTCCATGTTTATACAGATGGCGGTGTAGATAGTTCCATGTTTGTGGAGATGGCGGTGTATATATTTTCATGCTTATAGAGATGGCGGTGTAGACGTTTCCATGTTTATAGAGATTGCCATGTAGATATTTCCATGTTTATAGAGATATTCCTCTACGTATTTCCATATTTATAGAGAAGGCAGTGTAAATATTTTCATGTTTATAGAGATGGCGGTGTAGATATTTCCATGTTTATAGAGATTGCCAGGTAGATATTTTCAGGTTTATAGAGATTGCGGTGTAGGTATTTCCATATTTATAGAGATAGTGGTGTAGATATTTCCATGTTTATACAGATGGCTGTGTAGATATTTCCAAGTTTAGACACATGGCAATGTAGATATTTCCATGTTTATAGAGATGGTGGTGTAGATATTTCCATGTTTATACACATGACTGTGTAGATATTTGTATGTTTGTACAGATGGTGGTGTAGGTATTTCCATGTTTATAGAGATAACGGTGAGGAATTTCCATGTTTATACAGACAGCGGTGTAGAGATTTCCATGTTTACGGAGATAGCGGTGTAGATATTTCCATATTTACAGAGATGGCAGTTTAAATATTTCCATGTTTATAAAGATCCCAGTGTAGATATTTCCATGTTTATACTGATGGCGTTGTAGATATTTCCATTTTTATACCGATAGCGGTGTAGATATTTAGATGTTTACAGAGATAGTGGTGTAGATATTTCCATCTTTGCACTGATTGCGGTGTTGATATTTCCATCTTTACACTGATAGCGGTGTAGACATTTCCAAGTTTACACAGATAGCTGTGTAGATATTTCCAAGTTTACACAGATAGCTGTGTAGATATTTCCATGTTTACACAGATAGTGTTGTAGATATTTCCATGTTTATGGAGATAGTGGTGCAGACATTTCCATATTTATAGAGATAGTGGTGTGGATATTTCCATGTTTATACAGATAGCGGTTTAGATATTGCCATGTTTATAGAGATGGCGATGTAGGAATTTCCATGTTTATAGAGATAGTGGTGTAGATATTTCCATGTTTATACAGATAGCGGTGTAGATATTTGCAAGTTTATACAGATAGCGGTGTTGTTATTTCCATGTTTATACACATAGCGGTGTAGATATTTCCATGTTTATACAGCTCGCGTTGTAGATATTTCCATCTTTATACAGATGGCAGTGTAGATATTTCCATGTTTATACAGATAGTGGTGTAGGTATTTCCATGTTCATACAGAAGACTGTGTTGTTATTTCCATGTTTATACAGATGGCGGTTTAGATATTTCAATGTTTATACGGATAGCGGTGTTGATATTTCCATGTTTATTGGGACAGCGCTGTAGATATTTCCATGTTTATACAGATAGCGATGTAAGCATTTCCATGTTTATACAGATAGCAGTGTAGATACTCCCAGGTTTATACAGATAGCGATGTAGATATTTCCACGTTTATACAGACAGCGGTAGAGATATTTCCACGGTTATACAGATATCGATGTAGATATTTCCACGTTTATAAAGATAGCGTAGATATTTCCAGGTTTATACAGATAGTGGTGTAGATATTTCCACGTTTATACAGATAGCGGTGTAGATATTTCCATGTTTATTGAGATAACGCTGTAGACATTTCCATGTTTATACAGATAGTGGTGAAGATATTTCCATGTTTATAGAGATAGCGGTGTAGATATTTCCATATTTCTATATATAGCAGTGTAGATATTTCCATGTTTATAGTGATAGCGGTGTAGGTATTTCCATGTTTATAGTGATAACGGTGTAGATATTTCCATGTTTATACGGATAGCGGTGTAGATATTTCCATGTTTATACAGATAGCGGTGTTGATATTTTCATGCTTATACAGATAGCGGTGTAGGTATTTCCATGTTTATACAGATACCGGTGTACATATTTCCATGTTAATACAGATGGCTCTGTAGATATTTCCATGTTTATAGAGATGGCTCTGTAGATATTTCCATGTTTACACAAATGGCAGTATAGATATGTCCATGTTTATGCAGATGGTGGTGTTGCAATTTCCGTGTTTACAGAGATAGCGGTGTAGATATTTCCATGTTTTCACAGATTGCCGTGTAGGTATTTCCATCTTTACACAGATAGTGGTGTAGATATTTCTCAGTTTGCACAGATAGCTGAGTAGATATTTGCATGTTTACACAGATATCATTGTAGATATTTCCATGTTTACACAGATAGCGTTGTAGATATATCCATGTTTATACAGATAGCAGTGTAGGTATTTCCATGATTATACAGATAGCGGTGTAGATATTTCCATGTTTATACAGATAGCGGTGTAGATATTTCCATATTTCTAGAGATAGCGGGGGAGATACTTCCACGTTTATACAGATGGTGATGTAGATATTTCCATGTTTATACAGATAGCCATGTAGATATTTCCATGTTTATAGAGATAGCGGTGTAGATATTTCCATGTTTATACAGATGGCTGTGTAGATATTTCCATGTGTATAGAGATGGCAGTCTTGATATTTCCATGTTTATAGAGATGGTGGTGTAGATATTTCCATGTTTATACAGATGACTGTGTAGATATTTGCATGTTTATACAGATGGCGGTGGAGATATTTCCATCTTTATAGAGATAGCGGTGTAGACATTTCCATGTTTATACAGATAGCGGTGTAGATATTTCCATGTTTATAGAGATAGCGGTGTAGATAATTCCATGTTTATAGAGATAACGGTGTAGATATTTCCATGTTTATACAGATAGTGATGTAGATATTTCCATGTTTCCACATATAGCAGGGCAGATATTTCCATGTTTACACAGATAGCGTTGCAGATATTTCCATGTTTATACAGATGTCGGTGTAGATTTTTCCATGTTTATGCAGACGGCGGGGTAGATATTTCCAAGGTTGTGCCGATAGCGGTGTAGATATTTCCAAGTTTATAGACATGGTGGTGTAGATGTTTCCATGTTTATAGAGATGGCGGTGTAGGTATTTCCATGTTTATAGAGATGGCGGTGTAGTTATTCCCATGTTTATAGTGATAGTGGTGTAGATATTTCCATGTTGAAGCAGATAGCGGTGTAGATATTTCCATGTTTATTTGGATAGCGTTGTTGATATTTCCATGTTTATAGGGATAGTGGTGTAGATTTTTCTATATTTATTCAGATAGCGGTTTAGGTATTTCCATGTTTATACAGATGGCAGTATAGATATTTCCATGTTTATGCAGATGGTGGTGTAGATATTTCCATGTTATACAGATGACTGTGTAGATATTTCCATGTTTATAGAGATAGCGGTGTAGATATTTAAATGTTTATAGAGATAGAGGTGTAGATATTTCCATCTTTATACAGATAGCGGTGTTGACATTTCCATGTTTATACAGATAGCGGTGTAGACATTTCCATATTTAAACAGATAGCGGTATAGATATTTCCATGTTTATACAGATAGCGGTGTAGACATTTCCATGTTTATGCAGATAGCGGTGTAGATATTTCCATGTCTACAGAGATGGCGGTGTACGTATTTCCATGTTTATAGAGATAGTGTTGTAGATATATCCATGTTTATACCGATAGTGGTGTAGGTATTTCCATGTTTATACAGATAGCTGTGTTGGTATTTCCATGTTTATACAGATAGCGGTGTAGATATTTCTATCTTTATGAAGCTCGCGGTATAGGTATTTCCATCTTTATACAGATGGCAGTGTAGATATTTCCATGTTTAAACAGATAGCGGTGTAGGTATTTCCATGTTTATACAGATAGCGGTGTAGTTATTTCCATGTTTATACAGATAGCAGTGGAGATATCTCCATGTTTACACACATAGCGGTGTAGATATTTCCATGTTTATAGAGATAGTGGTGTAGATATTTCCATGTTTATACTGAAAGCTGTGTAGATATTTCCATGTTTATACAGATAGCGGTGTACATATTTCCATATTTATACAGAAAGCGGTGTAGATATTTCCATGTTTATACAGATCATGGTGTACCTATTTCCACGTTTACACAAATAGCGTTGTAGATATTTCCATGTTTATTCAGACAGCGATGTAGATATTTCCATGTTTATGCAGATCGCGGTGTAGATATTTCTCTCTACAGATGGCAGTGTAGACATTTGCATGTTCATACAGATGGCGGTGTAGAGATTTCCATAATTATATAGATGGCGGTGTAGATATTTCTTTGTTTATGTAAATGGCGGGGAAGATATCTCCAAGTGTATAGAGATGGCGGTGAATATATTTCCATGTTTATGCAGATAGCGGTGTTGGTATTTCCATGTTTATACAGATAGCGGTGTAGATATTTCCATGTTTATACACATAGCGGTGCAGATATTTCCATGTTTATACAGACAGCGGTGAAGAGGTTTCCATGTTTATACAGATAGCGATGTAGATAATTCCATGTTTATAGAGATAGTGGTATAGATATTTCCATATTTATAGAGATAGCAGTGTAGATATTTCCATGTTTATGCAGATAGCGGTGTACATATTTCCATGTTTACACAGATCATGGTGTAGATATTTCTTTGTTTATACAGATAGCATTGTAGATATTTCCATGTTTATACAGATAGCGGTGTAGATATTTCCATGTTTATAAAGATCGTGGTGTAGGTATTTTCATCTTTCTACAGACGGCAGTGTACATATTTCCATGTTTATACAGTGGGCGGTTTAGATATTTTCATGTTTATATAGATGGCGGTGTAGATATTTCCTAGTTTATGTAGATGGCGGTGTAAATATTTCCATGTTTACAGAGATGGCGGTGTACATATTTCCATGTTTATAGAGACAGCGGTGTAGATATTTCAATGTTTATAGAGATAGCGCTGTAGTTATTTCCACGTTTATAGAGATAGCGGTGTACATATTTCCATGTTTACACAGATGGTGGTGTAGATATTTCCGTGTTTATACACATGGCGGAGTAGATACTTCCATCTTTATGGAGATAGCAGTGTAGATATTTTCATGTTTATAGAGATGGCGGTGTAGATATTTCCATATTTATAGAGATAGAGGTGTACATATTTCCATCTTTCTGCATATGGCCGTGTAGATATTTCCATATTTATACAGATGTCTGTGTAAATATTTCCATGTGTATACAGATGGTATTGTAGGTATTTCCATGTATATACAGATGGTGGTGTAGATATTTTCATGTTTATTCAGATGACTGTGTAGATATTTCCATGTTTTTACAGATGGCAGTGTAGATATTTCAATGTTTATAGAGATGGCGCTGTAGATATTTCCATGTTTAAACAGATAACGGTGGAGATATTTCCATGTTTATACAGACAGAAGTGGAGATATTTCCATGTTTATACACATAGTGGTGTACATATATCCATGTTTATAAAGACAGCTGTGTAGGTATTTCCTTGTTTATACAGATAGCGGAGCAGATATTTCCATGTATATACAGATGCCTATGCAGATATTTCCCTATTTATACAGAGGGCTCTGTAGATATTTCCATGTTTACACAGATGGCAGTGTAGATATCTCCATGTTCCTACTCATGACTGTGTAGGTATTTCCATGTTTATACAGCTGGCTTTGTAGATATTTCCATGTTTATAGAGATAGCGGTGTAGATATTTCCATGTTTATACAGATAGCGGTGTAGATATTTCCATCTTTATACAGACCGCGGTGTAGATATTTCCATGTTTATGCAGATAGCGGTGCAGATATTTCCATGTTTGTATAGATGGCGGTGTTGATATTTCCATCTATACACAGAAGACCGTGTAGATATTTCCATGTTTATACAGATGGCGGCACAGATATTTCTATGGATATGTTGATGGCGGTGTAGATATTTCCATGTTTATACAGATAGCGGTGTAGTTATTTCCATGTTTATATAGATTGCGGTGTAGACATTTCCATGTATATACACATGACTGTGTAGATATTTCCATGTTTATGCAGATGGCCGTGTAGATATTTCCATGTTTATACAGAAACTTTGTAAGTATTTCCATGTTTATACAGATGGCGGTGTAGATATTTCGATGTTTATAGAGATAGCAGTGGAGATATTTCCATGTTTATACAGATAGCGGTGTAGATATATCCATGTTTATACAGACCGCGGTGTAGATATTTCCATGTTTTTACAGATAGCGGTGCAGATATTTCCATGTTTGTATAGATGGCGGTGTTGATATTTCCATCTATACACAGATGGCCATGTAAATATTTGCATGTTTTTACAGATGGCGGCGCAGATATTTCCATGGATATGTAGATGGCGGTGTATATATTTCCATGTTTACACAGATAGCGGTGTAGTTATTTCCATGTTTATATAGATAGCGGTGTAGATATTTCCATGTATATACACATGGCTGTGTATATATTTCCATGTTTATACAGATGGCGGTGTAGATATTTCCATGTTTATAGAGATAGCTTTGTAGGTATTTCCATGTTTATACAGATCACGGTGTAGATATTTCCATGTTTATACAGATCGCGGTGTAGATATTTCCATGTTTATACACATAGCGGTGTAGATATTTCCATGTTTTTACAGATATCGGTGTAGGTATTTCCACGTTTACACAGATTGCGGTGCAGATATTTCCATCTTTCTACAGATGGCATTGTAGTTATTTCCATGTTTATACAGATGGTTTTGTAGATATTTCCATGTTTATATAGATGGTGTTGTAGATATTACCATGTTTATACAGATAGCACTGAAGGTATTTCCACGTTTATACAGATCGTGGTGAAGATATTTCCATGTTTATACAGATCGCGGTGTAGATATTTCCATGTTTATACAGATAGCGGTGTAGGTATTTCCATGTTTATACAGATAGCGGTGTAGGTATTTCCATGTTTATAGAGATAGCGGTGTAGGTATTTCCATGTTTATAGACATAGCGGTGTAGATATTTCCATGTTTACATAGATGGCGTTGTAGATATTTCCATGTTTATACCGATAGCGGTGTTGGTATTTCCAGGTTTATACAGATAGCGATATAGATATTTCCATGTTTATACAGCTCGCGGTGCAGATATTTATATCTTTATACAGATGGCATTGTAGATATTTCCTTATTCACACAGATGGCGGTGTAGGTGTTTCCATGTATATATAGATGGCGGAGTAGTTAGTTCCATGTTTATGGAGATGGCAGTGTAGGTATTTTCATGTTTATAGAGATGGCGGTGTAGATATTTCCATGTTTATAGAGATAGCTGTGTAGATATTTACTTGTTTATACAGATGGCAGTGTAGATATTTCCACGTGTATACAGATGTCATTGTAGACATTTCCATGTTTATACAGATGACTGTAAAGTTATTTCCATGTTTTTACAGATGGCAGTGCAGATATTTCCATGTTTATAGAGATAGCGGTGTAGATATTTCCATGTTTGTACAGATGTCGGTGTTGATATTTCCGTGTATACACAGATGGCCGTGGAGATATTTCCATGTTTATACACATGGCGGCGTATATATTTCCATGGACATGCAGATGGCGGTGTAGATATTTCCTTGTTTATGCAGATAGCGGTGTAGATATTTCCATGTTTACACAGATGGTGGTGTAGATATTTCCGTGTTTATACACATGGCGGAGTAGATAATTCCATCTGTATGGAGATGGCAGTGTAGATATTTTCATGTTTATAGAGATGGCGGTGTAGATATTTCCATATTTATAGAGATAGCGGTGTACATATTTCCATCTTTCTGCAGATGGCAGTGTAGATATTTCCATGTTTATAGAGATAGGGGTGTAGGTATTTCAATGTTTATAGTGATAGTGGTGTAGATATTTCCATGTTGAAACAGATAGCGGTGTAGATATTTCCATGTCTATGTGGATAGCGTTGTTGATATTTCCATGTTTACAGGGATAGTGGTGTAGATGTTTCCATATTTATAGAGATAGCAATTTAGGTATTTCCATGTTTATACAGACGGCATTATTGATATTTCCATGTGTATACAGATGGTGGTGTAGACATTTCCATGTTTATACAGATGACGGTGTCGGTATTTCTGTTTATACAGATGTCGGTGTAGATATTTTCATGTTTATAGAGATAAAGGTGTAGATATTTCCATGTTTATACAGATAGCGGTATAGATATTTCCATGTTTATACAGATAGCGGTGTAGACATTTCCATGTTTATGCAGATAGCGGTGTAGATATTTCCATGTGTACAGAGATGGCGGTGTAGGTATTTCCATGTTTGTACAGATAGTGGTGTTGATATTTCCATGTTTATACAGATAGTGGTGTAGGTATTTCCATGTTTATACAGATAGTGGTGTTGATATTTCCATGTTTATACAGATAGTGGTGTAGGTATTTCCATGTTTATACAGATAGCGGTGTTCGTATTTCCATGTTTATACAGATAGCGGTGTAGATATTTCTATCTTTATGCAGCTCGCGGTATAGATATTTCCATCTTTATTCAGACGGCAGTGTAGATATTTCCATGTTTATACAGATAGCGGTGTAGATATTTCCATGTTTATACAGATGGCGGTGTAGATAGTTCCATGTTTGTGGAGATGGCGGTGTATATATTTTCATGCTTATAGAGATGGCGGTGTAGACGTTTCCATGTTTATAGAGATTGCCATGTAGATATTTCCATGTTTATAGAGATATTCCTCTACGTATTTCCATATTTATAGAGAAGTCAGTGTAAATATTTTCATGTTTATAGAGATGGCGGTGTAGATATTTCCATGTTTATAGAGATTGCCAGGTAGATATTTCCAGGTTTATAGAGATTGCAGTGTAGGTATTTCCATATTTATAGAGATAGTGGTGTAGATATTTCCATGTTTATACAGATGGCTGTGTAGATATTTCCAAGTTTAGACACATGGCAGTGTAGATATTTCCATGTTTATAGAGATGGTGGTGTAGATATTTCCATGTTTATACACATGACTGTGTAGATATTTGTATGTTTGTACAGATGGTGGTGTAGGTATTTCCATGTTTATAGAGGTAACGGTGAGGAATTTCCATGTTTATACAGACAGCGGTGTAGAGATTTCCATGTTTACGGAGATAGCGGTGTAGATATTTCCATATTTACAGAGATGGCAGTTTAGATATTTCCATGTTTATAAAGATCCCAGTGTAGATATTTCCATGTTTATACTGATGGCGTTGTAGATATTTCCATTTTTATACCGATAGCGGTGTAGATATTTAGATGTTTACAGAGATAGTGGTGTAGATATTTCCATCTTTGCACTGATTGCGGTGTTGATATTTCCATCTTTACACTGATAGCGGTGTAGACATTTCCAAGTTTACACAGATAGCTGTGTAGATATTTCCATGTTTACACAGATAGCTGTGTAGATATTTCCATGTTTACACAGATAGTGTTGTAGATATTTCCATGTTTATGGAGATAGTGGTGCAGACATTTCCATATTTATAGAGATAGTGGTTTAGATATTTCCATGTTTATACAGATAGCGGTTTAGATATTGCCATGTTTATAGAGATGGCGATGTAGGAATTTCCATGTTTATAGAGATAGTGGTGTAGATATTTCCATGTTTATACAGATAGCGGTGTAGATATTTGCAAGTTTATACAGATAGCGGTGTTCTTATTTCCATGTTTATACACATAGCGGTGTAGATATTTCCATGTTTATACAGCTCGCGTTGTAGATATTTCCATCTTTATACAGATGGCAGTGTAGATATTTCCATGTTTATACAGATAGTGGTGTAGGTATTTCCATGTTCATACAGAAGACTGTGTTGTTATTTCCATGTTTATACAGATGGCGGTTTAGATATTTCAATGTTTATACGGATAGCGGTGTTGATATTTCCATGTTTATTGGGACAGCGCTGTAGATATTTCCATGTTTATACAGATAGCGATGTAAGCATTTCCATGTTTATACAGATAGCAGTGTAGATACTCCCAGGTTTATACAGATAGCGATGTAGATATTTCCACGTTTATACAGACAGCGGTAGAGATATTTCCACGGTTATACAGATATCGATGTAGATATTTCCACGTTTATAAAGATAGCGTAGATATTTCCAGGTTTATACAGATAGTGGTGTAGATATTTCCACGTTTATACAGATAGCGGTGTAGATATTTCCATGTTTATTGAGATAACGCTGTAGACATTTCCATGTTTATACAGATAGTGGTGAAGATATTTCCATGTTTATAGAGATAGCGGTGTAGATATTTCCATATTTCTATATATAGCAGTGTAGATATTTCCATGTTTATAGTGATAGCGGTGTAGGTATTTCCATGTTTATAGTGATAACGGTGTAGATATTTCCATGTTTATACGGATAGCGGTGTAGATATTTCCATGTTTATACAGATAGCGGTGTTGATATTTTCATGCTTATACAGATAGCGGTGTAGGTATTTCCATGTTTATACAGATACCGGTGTACATATTTCCATGTTAATACAGATGGCTCTGTAGATATTTCCATGTTTATAGAGATGGCTCTGTAGATATTTCCATGTTTACACAAATGGCAGTATAGATATGTCCATGTTTATGCAGATGGTGGTGTTGCTATTTCCGTGTTTACAGAGATAGCGGTGTAGATATTTCCATGTTTTCACAGATTGCCGTGTAGGTATTTCCATCTTTACACAGATAGTGGTGTAGATATTTCTCAGTTTGCACAGATAGCTGAGTAGATATTTCCATGTTTACACAGATATCATTGTAGATATTTCCATGTTTACACAGATAGCGTTGTAGATACATCCATGTTTATACAGATAGCAGTGTAGGTATTTCCATGATTATACAGATAGCGGTGTAGATATTTCCATGTTTATACAGATAGCGGTGTAGATATTTCCATATTTCTAGAGATAGCGGTGGAGATACTTCCACGTTTATACAGATGGTGATGTAGATATTTCCATGTTTATACAGATAGCCATGTAGATATTTCCATGTTTATAGAGATAGCGGTGTAGATATTTCCATGTTTATACAGATGGCTGTGTAGATATTTCCATGTTTATACAGATGACTGTGTAGATATTTGCATGTTTATACAGATGGCGGTGGAGATATTTCCATCTTTATAGAGATAGCGGTGTAGACATTTCCATGTTTATACAGATAGCGGTGTAGATATTTCCATGTTTATAGAGATAGCGGTGTAGATAATTCCATGTTTATAGAGATAACGGTGTAGATATTTCCATGTTTATACAGATAGTGATGTAGATATTTCCATGTTTCCACATATAGCAGGGCAGATATTTCCATGTTTACACAGATAGCGTTGCAGATATTTCCATGTTTATACAGATGTCGGTGTAGATTTTTCCATGTTTATGCAGACGGCGGGGTAGATATTTCCAAGGTTGTGCCGATGGCAGTGTAGATATTTCCAAGTTTATAGACATGGTGGTGTAGATGTTTCCATGTTTATAGAGATGGCGGTGTAGGTATTTCCATGTTTATAGAGATGGCGGTGTAGTTATTCCCATGTTTATAGTGATAGTGGTGTAGATATTTCCATGTTGAAGCAGATAGCGGTGTAGATATTTCCATGTTTATTTGGATAGCGTTGTTGATATTTCCATGTTTATAGGGATAGTGGTGTAGATTTTTCTATATTTATTCAGATAGCGGTTTAGGTATTTCCATGTTTATACAGATGGCAGTATAGATATTTCCATGTTTATGCAGATGGTGGTGTAGATATTTCCATGTTTATACAGATGACTGTGTAGATATTTCCATGTTTATAGAGATAGCGGTGTAGATATTTAAATGTTTATAGAGATAGAGGTGTAGATATTTCCATCTTTACACAGATAGCGGTGTTGACATTTCCATGTTTATACAGATAGCGGTGTAGATATTTCCATATTTAAACAGATAGCGGTATAGATATTTCCATGTTTATACAGATAGCGGTGTAGACATTTCCATGTTTATGCAGATAGCGGTGTAGATATTTCCATGTCTACAGAGATGGCGGTGTACGTATTTCCATGTTTATAGAGATAGTGTTGTAGATATATCCATGTTTATACCGATAGTGGTGTAGGTATTTCCATGTTTATACAGATAGCTGTGTTGGTATTTCCATGTTTATACAGATAGCGGTGTAGATATTTCTATCTTTATGAAGCTCGCGGTATAGGTATTTCCATCTTTATACAGATGGCAGTGTAGATATTTCCATGTTTAAACAGATAGCGGTGTAGGTATTTCCATGTTTATACAGATAGCGGTGTAGATATTTCCATGTTTATACAGATAGCAGTGGAGATATATCCATGTTTACACACATAGCGGTGTAGATATTTCCATGTTTATAGAGATAGTGGTGTAGATATTTCCATGTTTATACTGAAAGCTGTGTAGATATTTCCATGTTTATACAGATAGCGGTGTACATATTTCCATATTTATACAGAAAGCGGTGTAGATATTTCCATGTTTATACAGATCATGGTGTACCTATTTCCACGTTTACACAAATAGCGTTGTAGATATTTCCATGTTTATTCAGACAGCGATGTAGATATTTCCATGTTTATGCAGATCGCGGTGTAGATACTTCTCTCTACAGATGGCAGTGTAGACATTTGCATGTTTATACAGATGGCGGTGTAGAGATTTCCATGATTATATAGATGGCGGTGTAGATATTTCTTTGTTTATGTAAATGGCGGGGAAGATATCTCCATGTGTATAGAGATGGCGGTGAATATATTTCCATGTTTATGCAGATAGCGATGTTGGTATTTCCATGTTTATACAGATAGCGGTGTAGATATTTCCATGTTTATACACATAGCGGTGCAGATATTTCCATGTTTATACAGACAGCAGTGAAGAGGTTTCCATGTTTATACAGATAGCGATGTAGATAATTCCATGTTTATAGAGATAGTGGTATAGATATTTCCATATTTATAGAGATAGCAGTGTAGATATTTCCATGTTTATGCAGATAGCGGTGTACATATTTCCATGTTTACACAGATCATGGTGTAGATATTTCCATGTTTATACAGATAGCATTGTAGATATTTCCATGTTTATACAGATTGCGGTGTAGGTATTTCCATGTTTATAGAGATAGCGGTGTAGGTATTTCCATGTTTATAGAGATAGCGGTGTAGGTATTTCCATGTTTATAGACGTAGCGGTGTAGATATTTCCATGTTTACATAGATGGCGTTGTAGATATTTCCATGTTTATACCGAAAGCGGTGTTGGTATTTCCAGGTTTATACAGATAGCGATATAGATGTTTCCATGTTTATACAGCTCGCGGTGCAGATATTTATATCTTTATACAGATGGCATTGTAGATATTTCCTTATTCACACAGATGGCGGTGTAGCTGTTTCCATGTATATATAGATGGCGGAGTAGTTAGTTCCATGTTTATGGAGATGGCAGTGTAGATATTTTCATGTTTATAGAGATGGCGGTGTAGATATTTCCATGTTTATAGAGATAGCAGTGTAGATATTTACTTGTTTATACAGATGGCTGTGTAGATATTTCCACGTATATACAGATGGCATTGTAGACATTTCCATGTTTATACAGATGACTGTAAAGTTATTTCCATGTTTTTACAGATGGCAGTGCAGATATTTCCATGTTTATAGAGATAGCGGTGTAGATATTTCCATCTTTTCACAGATTGCCGTGTAGGTATTTCCATCTTTACACAGATAGTGGTGTAGATATTTCTCAGTTTGCACAGATAGCTGAGTAGATATTTCCATGTTTACACAGATATCATTGTAGATATTTCCATGTTTACACAGATAGCGTTGTAGATATATCCATGTTTATACAGATAGCATTGTAGGTATTTCCATGATTATAGAGATAGCGGTGTAGATATTTCCATGTTTATACAGATAGCGGTGTAGATATTTCCATATTTCTAGAGACAGCGGTGGAGATACTTCCACGTTTTTACAGATGGTGATGTAGATATTTCCATGTTTATACAGACAGTGGTGTAGACATTTCCATGTTTATAGAGATAGCGGTGTAGATATTGCCATGTTTATACAGATGGCTGTGTAGATAATTCCATGTGTATAGAGATGGCAGTCTTGATATTTCCATGTTTATAGAGATGGTGGTGTAGATATTTCCATGTTTATACAGATGACTGTGTAGATATTTGCATGTTTATACAGATGGCGGTGTAGATATTTCCATCTTTATAGAGATAGCAGTGTAGACATTTCCATGTTTATACAGATAGCGGTGTAGATATTTCCATGTTTATAGAGATAGCGGTGTAGATAATTCCATGTTTATAGAGATAACGGTGTAGATATTTCCATGTTTATACAGATAGTGATGTAGATATTTCCATGTTTCCACATATAGCAGGGCAGATATTTCCATGTTTTCACAGATAGCGTTGCAGATATTTCCATGTTTATACAGATGTCGGTGTAGATTTTTCCATGTTTATGCAGACGGCGGGGTAGATATTTCCAAGGTTGTGCCGATGGCGGTGTAGATATTTCCAAGTTTATAGACATGGTGGTGTAGATGTTTCCATGTTTATAGAGATGGCGGTGTAGGTATTTCCATGTTTATAGAGATGGCGGTGTAGTTATTTCCATGTTTATAGTGATAGTGGTGTAGATATTTCCATGTTTAAGCAGATAGCGGTGTAGATATTTCCATGTTTATTTGGATAGCGTTGTTGATATTTCCATGTTTATAGGGATAGTGGTGTAGATTTTTCTATATTTATTCAGATAGCGGTTTAGGTATTTCCATTTTTATACAGATGGCAGTATAGATATTTCCATGTTTATGCAGATGGTGGTGTAGATATTTCCATGTTTATACAGATGACTGTGTAGATATTTCCATGTTTATAGAGATAGCGGTGTAGATATTTAAATGTTTATAGAGATAGAGGTGTAGATATTTCCATCTTTACACAGATAGCGGTGTTGACATTTCCATGTTTATACAGATAGCGGTGTAGATATTTCCATATTTAAACAGATAGCGGTATAGATATTTCCATGTTTATACAGATAGCGGTGTAGACATTTCCATGTTTATGCAGATAGCGGTGTAGATATTTCCATGTCTACAGAGATGGCGGTGTACGTATTTCCATGTTTATAGAGATAGTGTTGTAGATATATCCATGTTTATACCGATAGTGGTGTAGGTATTTCCATGTTTATACAGATAGCTGTGTTGGTATTTCCATGTTTATACAGAGAGCGGTGTAGATATTTCTATCTTTATGAAGCTCGCGGTATAGGTATTTCCATCTTTATACAGATGGCAGTGTAGATATTTCCATGTTTATGCAGACGGCGGGGTAGATATTTCCAAGGTTGTGCCGATGGCGGTGTAGATATTTCCAAGTTTATAGACATGGTGGTGTAGATGTTTCCATGTTTATAGAGATGGCGGTGTAGGTATTTCCATGTTTATAGAGATGGCGGTGTAGTTATTTCCATGTTTATAGTGATAGTGGTGTAGATATTTCCATGTTTAAGCAGATAGCGGTGTAGATATTTCCATGTTTATTTGGATAGCGTTGTTGATATTTCCATGTTTATAGGGATAGTGGTGTAGATTTTTCTATATTTATTCAGATAGCGGTTTAGGTATTTCCATTTTTATACAGATGGCAGTATAGATATTTCCATGTTTATGCAGATGGTGGTGTAGATATTTCCATGTTTATACAGATGACTGTGTAGATATTTCCATGTTTATAGAGATAGCGGTGTAGATATTTAAATGTTTATAGAGATAGAGGTGTAGATATTTCCATCTTTACACAGATAGCGGTGTTGACATTTCCATGTTTATACAGATAGCGGTGTAGATATTTCCATATTTAAACAGATAGCGGTATAGATATTTCCATGTTTATACAGATAGCGGTGTAGACATTTCCATGTTTATGCAGATAGCGGTGTAGATATTTCCATGTCTACAGAGATGGCGGTGTACGTATTTCCATGTTTATAGAGATAGTGTTGTAGATATATCCATGTTTATACCGATAGTGGTGTAGGTATTTCCATGTTTATACAGATAGCTGTGTTGGTATTTCCATGTTTATACAGAGAGCGGTGTAGATATTTCTATCTTTATGAAGCTCGCGGTATAGGTATTTCCATCTTTATACAGATGGCAGTGTAGATATTTCCATGTTTAAACAGATAGCGGTGTAGGTATTTCCATGTTTATACAGATAGCGGTGTACATATTTCCATGTTTATACAGATAGCAGTGTAGATATTTCCTTTGTTATACAGATAGCGTTGTAGATATATCCATGTTTATACAGACAGCAGTGTAGGTATTTCCATGTTTACAGAGATAGCGGAGTAGATATTTCCATCTTTGCACAGATTGCGGTGTAGATATTTCCATCTTTACACATATAGCATTCTAGATATTTCCATGTTTATACAGATGTCAGTGTAGATATTTCCATCTTAATTCAGATGGCAGTGTAGATATTTCCATGTTTATACAGATGGCAGTGTAGATATTTCCATGTTTATACAGATGGCAGTGTAGATATTTCCATGTTTATAAAGATCACTGTGTAGATACTTCCATGTTTATAGAGATGGCAGTGTAGATATTTTCATGTTTATAGAGATGGCGGTGTAGATATTACCTTGTTTACAGAGATAGAGATGTAGATATTTCCATGTTCATACAGATAGCTGTGTAGGTATTTCCATGTTTATAGAGATAGCGGTGTAGATATTTCCATGTTTATAGGGATGGCATTGTAGATATTTCCTTGCGTATACAGGTGGCAGTGTAGATATTTCCATGTTTCTACAGATAGCGGTGTAGGTATTTCCATGTTTACAGAGATAGAGGTGTAGATATTTCCATGTTTATACAGATGGCTGTGTAGATATTTCCATGTGTATAGATATGGCTGTCTAGATATTTCCATGTTTATTGAGATGGTCGTGTAGATATTTACATGTTTATACAGATGACTTTGTAGATATTTGAATGTTTATACAGATGGCGGTGTAGATAGTTCCATCTTTATAGAGATAGCGGTGTAGATATTACCATGTTTATACAGATAGCAGTGTAAATATTTCCATGTTTATAGAGATAGCGGTGTAGATATTTCCATGTTTATAGAGATAACGGTGTGGATATTTCCATGTTTATTCAGATAGCGATGTAGATATTTCCATGTTTACACATATAACGGTGCAGACACCTCCATGTTTGCACAGATAGCGTTGCAGTTATTTCCATGTTTATACAGATGGCGGTGTAGATTTTTCCATGTTTACACAGACGATGGAGTAGATATTTCCATGGTTATGCAGATGGTGGTGTAGATATTTCCAAGTTTATAGACATGGTGGTATAGATGTTTCCATGTTTATAGAGATGGCGGTGTAGATATTTCCATGTTTATGGAGATAGGGGTGTAGGTATTTCGATGTTTACAGTGATAGTCGTGTAGATATTTCCATGTTGAAACAGATAGCGGTGTAGATATTTCCATGTCTATGTGGATACCGTTGTTGATATTTCCATGTTTACAGGGATAGTGGTGTAGATGTTTCCATATTTATAGAGATAGCGATTTAGGTATTTCCATGTTTATACAGATGGCAGTATAGATATTTCCATGTGTATACAGACGGTGATGTAGACATTTCCATGTTTATACAGATGACGGTGTCGGTATTTCTGTTTAGACAGATGTCGCTGTAGATATTTTCATGTTTATAGAGAAAGAGGTGTAGATATTTCCATGTTTATACATATAACGGTGTAGACATTTTCATGTTTATACAGATAGCGGTGTAGATATTTCCATATTTATACAGATAGCAGTGTAGATATTTCCAAGTTTACACAGATAGTGGTGTAAATGTTTCTATGTTTATACAGATAACTGTGTAGATATTTCCATGTTTATACAGATGGCAGAGTAGACATTTCTATGTTTATACAGATGGCGGTGCAGATATTTCCAGGTTTATACAGAAGTGGGTGAAGATATTTCCATGTTTATGCAGATGGCGGTGTAGATATTTCCATGTCTGTGGAGATGGCGGTGTAGATAATTCTAAGTTAATAGAGATAGCTGTGAAGATATTTCCAGGTGTATAAAGATGGCGTTGTAGTTATTTCCAAGTTTATAAAAATAGCGGTGCAGATATTTCCATGTTTATACAGATAGTGGTGTAGATAGTTCCATGTTTATAGGGAAAGTGTTGTTGGTATGTCCATGATTATACGGATAGCGGTGTAGATATTTCCATGTTTATACAGCTCGCGCTGTAGATATTTCCATCTTTATACAGATGGCAGTGTAGGTATTTACATGTTTAAGCAGATAGCCGTGTAGATATTTCCATGTTTATACAGAGAGCTGTGTAGGTATTTCCATGTTTATAGAGATAGCAGTGTAGATATTTCCATGTTTATACAGATGGCAGTGTAGATATTTCCATGTTTATACAGATGGAGCTGTATATATTTCCATGCTTATACAGATGACTTTGTAGATATTTCCATGTTTTCAAAGATGGCGCTGTAGATATTTCCATGTTTATAGAGACCACAGTGTAGATATTTCCATGTTTATAGAGATAGCGGTGTAGATATTTCCATGTTTGTACATATGGCGGTGTTGATGTTTCCATCTATACACAGATTGCCGTGTTGGTATTTCCATGTGTATACAGATGGCATTGTAGATATTTCCATGTTTATACTGATGGTGGTGTAGATATTTCCATGTTTATACAGATGACTGTATAGGTATTTCCATGTTTTTACAGATGGCATTGTAGATATTTCCATGTTTATTGAGATAGCAGTGTAGCTATTTCCATGTTTATACAGATGGCGGTGTAGATATTTCCATGTTTATACAGATACCCGTGTAAATATTTCCATGTTTATACAGATCACGGTGTAGATATTTCCATGTTTATAGAGATAGCGGTGTAGATATTTCCATGTTTATACAGATAGCGGTGTAGATATTTCCATGTTTATACAGACCATGGTGTAAATATTTCCATGTTTATACAGATAGCGTTGCAGATATTTCCATGTTTGTACAGATGGCGGTGTTGATATTTCCACCTATACACAGAAGACCGTGTAGATATTTCCATGTTTATACAGATGGCGGCACAGATATTTCTATGGTTATGTAGATGGCGGTGTAAATATTTCCATGTATATACAGAAAGCAGTGTAGTTATTTCCATGTTTATATAGATAGCGGTGTAGGTATTTCCATGTATATACACATGGCTCTGTAGATATTTCCATGTTTATACAGATGGCGGTGTAGATATTTCCATGTTTATACAGATAACTTTGTAAGTATTTCCATGTTTATACAGATGGCGGTGTAGATATTTCGATGTTTATAGAGATAGCAGTGGAGATATTTCCATGTTTATACAGATAGCGGTGTAGATATTTCCATGTTTATACTGATCGCGATGTAGATATTTCTGTTTATAGAGATGGCGGTGTAGATATTTCCATGTTCATAGAGATAGCGTTGTGGATTTTTCCATGTTTATACAGATAGCGGTGTGGATATTTCCATGTTTATACAGAGAGGGGTGTAGATATTTCCATGTTTATAGAGATGGCGGTGTAGATATTTCCATGCTTATACAGATCACGGTGTAGATGTTTCCAGGTTTATACAGATCATGGTGTAGATATTTCCAAGTTTATACAGATCGCGGTGTTGATATTACCATGTTTATAGGGATAGCGGTGCTAATATTTCCACATTTATACAGATAGCGGTGTAGTTATTAGCATGTTTATACAGATAGCTGTGTAGATATTTCCATGTATAAACAGATGTCTGTGTATATATTTCCATGTTTAAAGAGTTGGCGGTGTAGATATTTCCTTGTGTATACAAATAGCGTTGTAGTTATTTCCATGTTTATACAGGTAGCGGTGTAGATATTTCCATGTATATACAGATGGCTGTGTAGATATTTCCAAGTTTATACAGATGGCTATGTAGATATTTCCATGTTTATACAGATGACTTTGTAGGTATTTCCATGTTTATACAGATGGTGCTGTAGATATTTCCATGTTTATAGAGATAGCTGTGTAGATATTTCCATGTTTATACAGTTAGCAATGTACATATTTGCATTTTTATAGAGATAGCGTTTTAGATATTTCATATTCATACAGATCATGGTATAGATATTTCCATGTTTATACAGATAGCGGTGTAGGTATTTCCATGTTTATACAGATTGCGGTGTAGATATTTCCATGTTTCTATAGATGGCGGTGTAGATATTTCCTTGTTTATACACACAGCGCTGTAGATATTTAAATGTTTATACAGGTAGCGGTGTAGATAGATATTTCCATGTTTACAGAGATTGCGGTGTAGATATTTCCATCTTTGCACAGATTGCCGTGTAGATATTTCCATGTTTACGCAGATAGCTCTGTGGATATTTCCAAGTTTACACAGATAGCTGTGTAGATATTTCCATGTTAACATACATAGCGTGGTAGATATTTCCATGTTTATTCAGATTGCGGTGTAGATATGTCCATGATTATACAGATATCGGTGTAGATATTTTCATGTTTACACAGATAGCGGTGGAGATATTTCCATGTTTATAGAGACTGCGGTATAGATATTTCCATGTTTATACAGATAGCGGTGTAGATATTTCCATGTTTACAGAGATAGCTTTGTAGATATTTCCATCTTTGCACAGATTGCTGTGTAGATATGTCCATTTTTACACAGATAGCTGGGTAGATATTTCCAAGTTTACACAGATAGCTGTGTAGATATTTCCATGTTTACAGAGATAGCATTGTAGATATTTCCATGTTTATACAGATTGCGGTGTAGTTATATCCTTGTTGATACAGATAGCGGCGTAGATATTTCCATGTTTATACAGGTAGTAGTGTAGAAATTCCCATGTTTATACAGATCGCTTTTTAGACATTTCCATCTTTCTACAGATGTCAGTGTAGATATTTCCAAGTTTATACAGATGGCAGTGTAGATATTTCCATTTTATACAGATGTCTGTGTAGATATTTCCATGTTTATGCAGATGGCGGTGTAGATATTTCCATGTTTATACAGATGGCAGTGAAGATATTTCCATATTTATACAGATAGTGGTGTAGATATTTCCATGTTTATACAGATGGCGGTGTAGATACATCCATTTTCTGAAGATGGCGGTGTATATATTTTCATGTTTATAGAGATGGCGGTGTAGATATTTCCATGTTTATACAGATGTCTGTGTAGATAATTCCATGTTTATGCAGATAGCGGTGTTGGTATTTCCATGTTTATAGAGATGGTGGTCTAGTTATTTCTAAGTTTATAGAGATAGCGGTGTAAATATTTCCATGTTTATAGAGATGGTGGTGTAAGTATTTTCATGTTTATAGAGATAGTGGTGTAGATATTTCCATGTTTATACAGACAGCGGTGTTGGTATTTCCATGTTTATACAGATAGCGGTGTAGATATTTCCATCTTGATAGAGATGGCAGTGTAGATATTTCCATGTTTATACAGATAGCGGTGTAGATGTTTCCTTGTCTATAGACATAGCGGTGTAGTTATTTCTATATTTATACAGATTGCGGTGTAGGTATTTCCATCTTTATACCAATGGCAGTGTAGATATTTCCATGTTTATACAGATGGCAGTGAAGATATTTCCATGTTTATACAGATAGTGGTGTAGATATTTCCATGTTTATACAGATAGCAGTGTAGATACATCCATGTTTCTGAAGATGGCGGTGTAGATATTTTCATGTTTATAGAGATGGAGGTGTAGATATTTCCATGTATATAGATATAGCAGTGTAGATATTTTCATGTTTATAGAGAAAGCGGTGTAGGTATTTCCATGTTTATAGAGATAGCGGTGTAGATATTTCCATATTCATACAGATAGCGGTGGAGTTATTTCCATGTTTATACAGATTGCGGTGTAGATATTTCCATGTTTCTACAATGGCGGTGTAGATATTTCCTTGTTTATAGAGATAGCGGTGTAGATATTTCCATATTTATACAGATAACTGTGTAGATATTTCCATGTTGATACAGATAGTGGTGTAAATATTTCCATGTTTATTCAGATCAAGGTGTAGATATTTCCATGTTTATAGAGATAGCGGAGTAGATATTTCCATGTTTATACAGATAGCGGTGTAGATATTTCCATGTTTATACAGACCGCGGTGTAGATATTTCTATGTTTATTGAGATAGCATTGTAGATATTTTCATGTTTATACAGATTGCTGTGTTGATATTTCCATCTATACACAGATGACAGTGTAGATATTTCCATGTTTATACAGATGGCGGCACAGATATTTCTATGGATATGTAGATGGCGGTGTAGATATTTCCATGTTTATACAGATAGCGGTGTAGTTATTTCCATATTTATATAGATAGCTGTGTAGATATTTCCATGCATATACACATGGCTGTGTAGATATTTCCATGTTTATACAGATGGAGGTGTAGATATTTCCATGTTTATACAGATAACTTTGTAAGTATTTCCTTGTTTATACAGATGGCGGTGAAGATATTTCGATGTTTATGGACATAGCAGTGGAGATATTTCCATGTTTATACTGATAGTGGTGTAGCTATTTCCATGTTTATACTGATCGCAGTGTAGATATTTCCATGTTTATACAGATGGCGGTGTAGATATTTCCATGTTCATAGAGATAGCAGTGTTGATTTTTCCATGTTTATAGAGATAGCTGTGTGGATATTTCCATGTTTATACAGATAGGGGTGTAGATATTTCCATGCTTATAGAGATGGCGGTGTAGATATTTCCATGTTTATACAGATCACGGTGTAGATATTTCCATGTTTATACAATTTGCGGTGTAGATATTTCCATGTTTATGCAGATCATGGTGTGGATATTTCCATGTTTATACAGATCACGGTGTTGATATTACCATGTTTATACGGATAGCGGTGCAAATATTTGCACATTTATACAGATAGCGGTGTAGTTATTAGCATGTTTATACAGATAGCGGTGTAGATATTTCCATGTATAAACAAATGCCTGTGTATATATTTCCATGGTTAAACAGATGGCGATGTAGATATTTCCTTGTTTATACAAATAGCGGTGTAGATATTTCCATGTTTATACAGCTCGCGGTGTAGATATTTCCATCTTTACACAGACGGCAGTGTAGATATTTCCATGTTTATACAGATAGCGGTGTAGATATTTCCAAGACTGTAGAGATAGCGGTGTTGTTATTTCCATATTTATACAGATTGCGGTGAAGATATTTCCATCTTTATAAAGATGGCGGTGTAGATATTTCCATGTTTATTCAGATGGCAGTGAAGATATTTCCATATTTATACAGATAGTGGTGTAGATATTTCCATGTTTATACAGATCGCGGTGTAGATTCATCCATGTTTCTGAAGATGGCGGTGTAGATATTTTCATGTTTATAGAGATGGAGGTGTAGATATTTCAATGTATATAGAGATAGCAATATAGATATTTTCATGTTTATAGAGAAAGTGTTGTAGGTATTTCCATGTTTATACAGATGGCAGTGTTGATATTTCCATGTTTAAACAGATATCAGTGTAGATATTTCCATGTTTACAGAGATAGCGGTGTAGGTATTTCTATCTTTGCACAGATTGCGGTGTAGGTATTGCCAAACTTACAGAGATAGCGGTGTAGATATTTCCAAGTTTACACAGATAGCTGTGTAGATATTTCCATGTTTACAGAGATAGCATTGTAGATATTTCCATGTTTATACAGATTGCGGTGTAGTTATTTCCATGTTGATAGAGATAGCGGTGTAGATATTTCCATGTTTATACAGATGGCGGTGTAGATATTTCCATGTTTATACAGATGGCAGTGAAGATATTTCCATATTTATACAGTTAGTGGAGTAGATATTTCCATGTTTATGCAGATGGCTGTGTAGATACATCCATGTTTCTGAAGATGGCGGTGTACATATTTTCATGTTTATAGAGTTGAAGGTGTAGATATTTCCATGTATATAGAGATAGCAGTGTAGATATTTTCATGTTTATAGAGAAAGCGGTGTAGGTATTTTCATGTTTCTACAGATGGCAGTGTAGATATTTCCATGTTTACACAGATATCGGTGTAGATATTTCCATGTTTATAGTGATAGCGGTGTAGGTATTTCAATCTTTGCACAGATTGCGGTGTAGTAATTGCCAAACTTATACAGATAGCGGTGTAGATATTTCCGAGATTACACAGATAGCTGTGTAGATATTTCCATGTTTACAGAGATAGCATTGTAGATATTTCCATGTTTATACAGATTGTTGTGTAGTTATTTCCATGTTGATACAGATAGCGGTGTAATTTCCATGTTTATACAAGTAGCGGTGTAGAAATTCCCATGATTATACAGATCGCTTTGTAGACATTTCCACCTTTCTACAGATGTCAGTGTAGCTATTTGAAGTTTATACAGATGGCAGTGTAGATACTTCCATGTTTATACAGATATCTGGGTAGATATTTCCATGTTTATGCAGATGGCGGTGTAGATATTTCCATGTTTATAGAGATGGCGGTGTAGTTATTACTATGTTTATAGAGATAGCGGTGTAAATATCTCCATGATTATAGAGATGGTGTTGTAATTATTTTCATGTTTATAGGGATAGCGCTGTAGATATTTCCATGTTTATACAGATAACGTTGTTGGTATTTCCATGTTTATACAGATATCGGTGTAGCTATTTCCATGTTTATACAGCTCGCGTGGTAGATATTTCCATCTTTATACAAATGTCTGTGAAGATATTTCCATGTTTATACAGGATATCGTTGTAGATATTTCCTTGTCTATAGAGATAGCGCTGTATTTATTTCCATCTTTATACAGATTGCAGTGTAGATATTTCCATCTTTATACAGATGCCGGTGTAGTTATTTCCATGTTTATACACATGGCAGTGAAGATATTTCCACGTTTATACAGATAGTGGTGTAGATATTTCCATGTTTATACAAATAGAGGTGTAGATACATCCATGTTTCTGAAGATGGCGGTGTAGATAATTTCATGTTTATAGAGATGGAGGTGTAGATATTTCAATGTATATTGAGATAGCAGTGTAGATATTTCCATGTTTATACAGATTGCGGTGTAGGTATGTCCATGATTATACAGATAGCGGTGTAGATATTTTCATGTTTATACAGATAGTGGTGGAGATATTTCCGTGTTTATAGAGACTGCGGTATAGATATTTCCATGTTTACAGAGATAGCGGTGTAGATATTTCTATCTTTGCACAGATTGCGGTGTAAGTATTGCCAAATTTACACAGATAGCGGTGTAGATATTTCCAAGTATACACAGATAGCTGTGTAGATATTTCCATGTTTATACAGATAGCAGTGTAGATATTTCCATGTTTATACAGATAGCGGTGTAGATATTTCCATGTTTCTACAGATGGCGGTGTAGAAAATTCCATGTTTATAGAGATGGCGGTGTAGATATTTCCATGTTTATTTAGATAGCGGTGTAGATGTATCCATGTTCATAGAGATAGCAGTGAGGATATTACCATGTACATACAGATTGCAGTGTAGATATTTCCATTTTTGTAGAGATAGTGGTTTAGATATTTCATATTTATACAGATAGCGGTGTAGATATTTCCATGTTTATACAGATTGCGGTTTAGATATTTCCATGTTTATACAGATAGCGGTGTAGATATTTCCACGTTTATACTGATGGCTCTGAGGATATTTCCATCTTTCTACAAATGGCAGTGTAGATATTTCCATGTTTATAGAGATGGCGGTGTAGATATTTCCATGTTTATATAGATTGCAGTGTAGATATTTTCTTGTTTATGTAGATGGCATTGTGGATAATTCCATGTTTAAAGAGATGGCGGTGTATATATTTTCATGTTGATGGAGATAGCTGTATAGATATTTCCATGTTTATAGAGATAGCGGTGTAGTTATTTCAATGTTTATAGAGATAGCGGTGTAGATATTTCCATGTTTCTACAGATAACTCTGTAGATAATTCCATGTTTGTACAGATGGCATTGTAGATATTTCCATGTTTATACAGATCGCGGTGTAGATATTTCCATGTTTATACAGATCGCGGTGTAGATATTTCCATGTTTATACAGATCGCGGTGTAGATATTTCCATGTTTATACAGATCATGTTGTAGATATTTCCATGTTTATACAGATGGCTGTGTAGATATTTCCATGTTTATACAGATGACCTGGTAGGTATTTCCATGTTTATACAGACTGCGGTGTAGATATTTCCATGTTTATAGAGATAGCTGTGTAGATATTTCCATGTTTATACAGATAGCGGTGTAGATATTTTCATGTTTATACAGATCACGGCGTAGATATTTCCATGTGTATAAAGATCGCCGTGTAGATATTTCCATGTTCCTACACATGACTGTGTTGGTATTTCCATGTTTATACAGATGGCTTTGTAGATATTTCCATGTTTATACAGATAGCGGTTTAAATATTTCCATGTTTTTAAAGATCGTGGTGTAAATATTTCCATGTTTATACAGATACCGGTGTAGAAATTTCCATGTTTATACAGACCGCAGTGTAGATATTTCCATGTTTATACAGATAGCGGTGTAGATATTTCCATGTTTGTACAGATGGCGGTGTTGATGTTTCCATCTATACACAGATTGCCGTGTAGGTATTTCCATGTGTATACAGATGGCATTTTAGACATTTCCATGTTTACAGATGGTGGTGTAGATAATTCCGTGTTTATACAGATGAGTGTGTAGGTATTTCCATGTTTTTACAGATGGCATTGTAGATATTTCCATGTTTATAGAGATAGCAGTGTAGATATTTACATGTTTATACCGGTGGCGATGCAGATATTTCCATGTTTATAGAGATAGCGGTGTAGGTATTTCCATATTTATACAGGTAACGGTGTAGATATTTCCATGTTTATAAAGATAGCAGTGTAAATATTTCCAGGTTTATACAGATAACGGTGTAGATATTTCCATGTAAATAGGGATAGCGGTGTAGATATTTCCATGTTTATACAGATAGCGGTTTAGATATTTCCATGTTTATACAGACCGCTGTGTAGATATTTCCGTGTTTATACAGATAGCGGTGTAGATATTTCCATGTTTGTACAGATGGCGGTGTTGATATTTCCATCTATACACAGATGACCGTGTAGATATTTCCATGCTTACACAGACGGCGGCGCAGATATTTCCATGGTTATGTAGATGGCGGTGTTGATATTTCCATGTTTATACAGATAGCGGTGTAATTATTTCCATGTTTATATAGATAGTGGTGTAGATATTTCCATGTATATACACATGGCTTTGTAGATATTTCCATGTATATACAGATGGCAGTGTAGATATTTCCATGTTTATACCGATAACTTTGTAAGTATTTCCATGTTTATACAGATGGCGGTGTAGATATTTCGATGTTTATAGAGATAGCAGTGGAGATATTTCCATGTTTATAGAGATATCGGTGTAGATATTTCCATGTTTATACTGATCACGGTGTAGATATTTTCATGTTTATAGAGATGGCGGTGTAGATATTTCCATGTTCATAGAGATAGCGGTGTTGATTTTTCCATGTTTATAGAGATAGTGGTGTGGATATTTCCATGTTTATACAGATAGGGGTGTAGATATTTCCATGTTTATAGAGATGGCAGTGTAGATATTTCCATGTTTATACAAATCACTGTGTAGATATTTCCATGTTTATACATATCGCGGTGTAGATATTTCCATGTTTATACAGATCATGCTGTAGATATTTCCATGTTTATACAGATCACGGTGTTGATATTACCATGTTTATACGGAGAGCGCTGCAAATATTTCCACATTTATGCAGATAGCGGTGAAGTTATTAGCATGTTTACACAGATAGCGGTGTAGATATTTCCATGTATAAACAGATGTCTGTGTATATATTTCCATATTTAAACAGATGGCGGTGTAGATATTTCCTTGTTTATACAAATAGCGGTGTAGTTATATCCATGTTTATACAGATCACGGTGTAGTTATTTCCTTGTTTATACAAATAGCGGTGTAGTTATTTCCATGTTTAGAGATAGCGGTGTAGATATTTCCTTGTTTATACAAATAGCGGTGTAGATATTTCCATGTTTATACAGATCACGGTGTAGATATTTCCTTGTTTATACAAATAGCGGTGTAGTTACTTCCATGTTTATACAGATAGCAGTGTAGATATTTCCATGTATGTACAGATGGCTGTGTAGATATTTCCATGTTTATACAGATGGCTTTGGAGATATTTTCATGTTTATACAGATGAGTTTGTAGGTATTTCCATGTTTATACAGATGGCGGCGTAGATATTTCCATGTTTATACAGATAGCTGTGTAGGTATTTCCATGTTTATACAGATAGCGGTGTAGATATTTCCATGTTTATACAGATCACGGTGTAGATATTTCCATGTTTATACAGATAGCGTTGTAGATATTTCCATGTTTTTACAGATATTGGTGTAGATATTTCCAAGTTTACACAGATCGCAATGTAGATATTTCCATTTTCTACAGATGGCATTGTAGATATTTCCATGTTTATACAGATGGCGGTGTAGATATTTCCATGTTTATATAGATGGTGGTGTAGATATTACCATGTTTATACAGATAGCGGTGGAGATATTTCCATGTTTATACAGATCGCGGTGAAGATATTTCCATGTTTATACAGATCGCGGTGTAGATATTTCCATGTTTATACAGATCGCGGTGTAGATATTTCCATGTTTATACAGATAGCGGTGTAGATATTTCCATGTTTATACAGATAGCGGTGTAGATATTTCCAAGTGCATCCAGATGGCAGTGTAGATATTTCCATGTTTATAGAGATGGCGGTGTAGATATTTCCATGTTCATTGAGATAGCGGTGTAGATATATCCATGTTCATAGAGATAGCAGTGAGGATATTTCCATGTTTATACAAATAGCAGTGCAGATATTTCCATTTTTATAGAGATAGCGGTTTTGATATTTTATATTTATACAGATAGATATTTCCATCTTTCTACAAATGGCAGCGTAGATATTTCCATGTTCATAGGGATGGCGGTGTAGATATTTCAATGTTTATATACATGGCAACGTAGATATTTTCTTGTTTATGTAGATTGCGTTCTAGATATCTCCATGTTTAAAGAGATGGCGGTGTATATATCTCCATGATGATGGAGATCGCAGTGTAGATATTTCCATGTTTATAGAGATAGCGGTGTAGTTATTTCCATGTTTATAGAGATAGCGGTGAAGATATTTCCATATATCTACAGATGACTGTGTATATATTTCCATGTTAGTACAGATGGCAGTGTAGATATTTCCATGTTTATATTGATAGCGGTGTAGATATTTTCATGATTATTCAGATTGCGGTGGAGATATGTCCATGTTTATACAGATAGCAATGGAGATATTTCCACGTTAATACACATAGCGGTGTAGATATTTCCATGTTTATACAGATAGTGGTGTAGATATTTCCATGTTTATACAGATGGCTGTGTCGATATTTCCATGTTTATACAGAGTTCTCTGTAGATATTTCCATGTTTATATAGAAGACAGTGTAGATATTTCCACGTTTATAGAGATAGTGGTGTAGATATTTCCATGTTTATTGGGATAGCGGTGTAAATATTTCCATATTTATACAGACAGTGGTGTGGATATTTCCTTTTTTTTACAGATAGCGGTGTAGATATTTCCATCTTTATTCAGAGAGTGCTGTACATATTTCCATGTTTATACAGATCACTGTGTAGATATTTCCATGTTTAAACAGATAACGTTGTAGATATTTCCATCTTTATACAAACGGTGCTGTAGATATTTCCATGTTCCCACACATGACTGTGTAGATATTTCCATGTTTATACAGATGGCGGTGTAGATATTTGCATATTTATAGAGATAGCAGTGTAGATATTTCCATGTTTATACAGAATGTGGTGTAGATATTTCCATGTTTATACAGATAGCAGTGTAGATATTTCCACGTTTATACAGATGGGAGTGCAGATATTTCCATGTTTATACAGATAGTGGTGTAGATATTTCCATGTCTATAGAGATAGCGGTGTACGTATTTCCATATTTATTCAGATTGCGGTGTAGATATTTCCATCTTTATACAGATGGCGGTGTAGATATTTCCATGTTTATACAGATAGAAGTGAAGATATTTCCATGTTTATACAGATAGTGGTGTACATATTTCCAAGTTTATACAGATGGCGGTGTAGATACATCCAAGTTTATGAAGATGGCGGTGTAGATATTTTCATGTTTATAGAGATGGCGGTGTAGATATTTCCATGAATATAGAGATTGCAGTGTAGATATTTCCATGTTTATAGAGAAAGCGGTGTAGGTATTTCCATGTTTATAGAGATAGCGGTGTAGATATTTCCATATGTATACTGATAGCGGTGTAGGTATTTCCATGTTTATACAGATTGCGGTGTAGATATTTCCATGTTTCTACAGATGATGGTGTAGATATTTCCTTGTTTATAGAGACAGCAGTGCAGATATTTCCATGTTTATACAGGTAGCGGTGTAGATATTTCCATGTTTACGGAGATAGCGATGTAGAAATTTCCATCTTTGCACAGATTGCTGTGTAGATATATCCATTTTTACACAGATAGCTGTGTAGGTATTTCCAAGTTTACACAGATAGCTGTGTAGATATTTCCATGTTTACACAGATAGCGTTGTACATATTTGCATATTTATACAGATAGCGGTGTACATATTTCCATGTTTATACAGATAGCGGTGGAGATATATCCCTGTTTATATAGATAGCGATGTAGATATTTCCTTGTTTGTACAGATAGCGGTGAAGATATTTCCATGTTTATAGAGATATCAATGTAGATATTTCCATGTTTATAGAGATAGCGGTGTAGATATTTCCATATGTATACTGATAGCGGTGTAGGTATTTCCATGTTTATACAGATTGCGGTGTAGATATTTCCATGTTTCTACAGATGATGGTGTAGATATTTCCTTGTTTATAGAGACAGCAGTGCAGATATTTCCATGTTTATACAGGTAGCGGTGTAGATATTTCCATGTTTACGGAGATAGCGATGTAGAAATTTCCATCTTTGCACAGATTGCTGTGTAGATATATCCATTTTTACACAGATAGCTGTGTAGGTATTTCCAAGTTTACACAGATAGCTGTGTAGATATTTCCATGTTTACACAGATAGCGTTGTACATATTTGCATATTTATACAGATAGCGGTGTACATATTTCCATGTTTATACAGATAGCGGTGGAGATATATCCCTGTTTATATAGATAGCGATGTAGATATTTCCTTGTTTGTACAGATAGCGGTGAAGATATTTCCATGTTTATAGAGATATCAATGTAGATATTTCCATGTTTATAAAGATGGCTGTGTAGATATTTCCATGTGTGTACAGATGGCGGTGTAGATATTTCCATGTTTATACAGATGGCGCTGTAGATATTTCCATGTTTATACAGATGGCAGTGTAGATATTTCCATGTTTATACAGATATCGCTGTAGGTATTTCCATGTTTACAGAGATAGCGGTGTAGCTATTTCCATCTTTGCACAGATTGAGGTGTAGGTATTGCCAAATTTACAGAGATAGCGGTGTAGATATTTCCAAGTTTACACAGATAGCTCTGTAGAGATTTCCATGTTTACAGAGATAGCATGGTAGATATTTGCGTGTTTATACAGATTGAGGTGTAGTTATTTCCATGTTGATACAGATAGCGGTGTAGATATTTCCATGTTTATACAGGTAGCGGTGTAGAAATTCCCATGTTTATACAGATCGCTTTGTAGACATTTCCATTTTTCTACAAATGTCAGTGTAGATATTTCCAAGTTTATACAGATGGCAGTGTAGATATTTCCATGTTTATACAGATGTCTGTGTAGATATTTCCATGTATATTCAGATTGCAGTGTAGATATTTCCATGTTTATAGAGATGGCGGAGTATTTATTTCTATGTTTATAGAGATAGCGGTGTAAATATCTGCATGTTTATAGAAATGGTGGTGTAAGTATTTTCATGTTTATAGAGATAGCGGTGTAGATATTTCCATGTTTATACAGATGTCTGTGTAGAAATTTCCATCTTTATGCAGATAGCGGTGTAGATATTTCCATGTTTATAGACATGGCGGTCTAGTTATTTCTAAGTTTATAGAGATAGCGGTGTAAATATTTCCATGTTTATAGAGATGGTGGTGTAAGTATTTTCATGTTTATAGAGATAGCGGTGTAGATATTTCCATGTTTATACAGATAGCGGTGTTGGTATTTCCAAGTTTATACAGATGGCGGTGTAGATATTTCCATGTTTATACCACTCGCGGTGTAGATATTTCCATCTTTATACAGATGGCAGTGTAGATATTTCCATGTTTATACAGATAGCGGTGTAGTTATTTCCATGTCTATAGAGATAGCGGTGTAGTTATTTCCATATTTATACAGATTGCGGTGTAGATATTTCCATCTTTATACAGATGGCGGTGTAGATATTTCCATGTTTATACAGATGGCAGTGAAGATATTTCCATATTTATACAGATAGTGGTGTAGATATTTCCATGTATATACAGATGGCGGTGTAGATACATCCATGTTTCTGAAGATGGCGGCGTAGATATTTTCATGTTTATAGAGATGGAGGTGTAGATATTTCCATGTATAAAGAGATAGCAGTGTAGATATTTTCATGTTTATAGAGAAAGCGGTGTAGGTATTTCCATGTTTATACAGATGGCAGTGTAGATATTTCCATGTTTATACAGATATCGGTGTAGATATTTCCATGTTCACAGAGATAGCGGTGTAGGTAATTCCATCTAAGCACAGATTGCGGTGTAGGTATTGCCATATTTACACAGATAGCGGTGTAGATATTTCCAAGTTCACACAGAGAGCTGTGTAGATATTTCCATGTTTACTGAGATAGCATTGTAGATATTTCCATGTTTATACAGATTGTGGTGTAGTTATTTCCATGTTGATACAGATAGCTGTGTAGATATTTCCATGTTTATACAGGTAGCGGTGTAGAAATTCCCATGTTGATACAGATCGCTTTGTAGACATTTCCATCTTTCTACAGATGTCAGTGTAGATATATCCAAGTTTATACAGATGGCAGTGTAGATATTTCCATGTTTATACAGATGTCTGTGTAGATATTTCCATGTTTATGCAGATGGCGGTGTAGATATTTCCATGTTTATAGAGATGGAGATGTAGTTATTTCTATTTTTATAGAGATAGCGGTGTAAATATCTCCATGTTTATAGAGATGGTGGTGGAATTATTTTCATGTTTATAGAGATAGCGGTGTAGATATTTTCATGTTTATACAGATAGCGGTGTTGGTATTTCCATGTTTATACAGATAGCGGTGTAGATATTTCCATGTTTATACAGCTCGTGGTGTAGATATTTCCATGTCTATAGAGATAGCGGTGTAGTTATTTCCATATTTATGCAGATTGCGGTGCAGATATTTCCATCTTTATACAGATGGCGGTGTAGATATTTCCATGTATATTCAGATTGCAGTGTAGATATTTCCATGTTTATAGAGATGGCAGTGTATTTATTTCTATGTTTATAGAGATAGCGGTGTAAATATCTGCATGTTTATAGAAATGGTGGTGTAAGTATTTTCATGTTTATAGAGATAGCGGTGTAGATATTTCCATGTTTATACAGATGTCTGTGTAGAAATTTCCATCTTTATGCAGATAGCGGTGTAGATATTTCCATGTTTATAGAGATGGCGGTCTAGTTATTTCTAAGTTTATAGAGATAGCGGTGGAAATATTTCCATGTTTATAGAGATGGTGGTGTAAGTATTTTCATGTTTATAGAGATAGCGGTGTAGATATTTCCATGTTTATACAGATAGCGGTGTTGGTATTTCCAATTTTATACAGATGGCGGTGTAGATATTTCCATGTTTATACCGCTCGCGGTGTAGATATTTCCATCTTTATACAGATGGCAGTGTAGATATTTCCATGTTTATACAGATAGCGGTGTAGTTATTTCCATGTCTATAGAGATAGCGGTGTTGTTATTTCCATATTTATACAGATTGCGGTGTAGATATTTCCATCTTTATACAGATGGCGGTGTAGATATTTCCATGTTTATACAGATGGCAGTGAAGATATTTCCATATTTATACAGATAGTGGTGTAGATATTTCCATGTATATACAGATGGCGGTGTAGATACATCCATGTTTCTGAAGATGGCGGCGTAGATATTTTCATGTTTATAGAGATGGAGGTGTAGATATTTCCATGTATAAAGAGATAGCAGTGTAGATATTTTCATGTTTATAGAGAAAGCGGTGTAGGTATTTCCATGTTTATACAGATGGCAGTGTAGATATTTCCATGTTTATACAGATATCGGTGTAGATATTTCCATGTTCACAGAGATAGCGGTGTAGGTAATTCCATCTAAGCACAGATTGCGGTGTAGGTATTGCCAAATTTACACAGATAGCGGTGTAGATATTTCCAAGTTCACACAGAGAGCTGTGTAGATATTTCCATGTTTACTGAGATAGCATTGTAGATATTTCCATGTTTATACAGATTGTGGTGTAGTTATTTCCATGTTGATACAGATAGCGGTGTAGATATTTCCATGTTTATACAGGTAGCGGTGTAGAAATTCCCATGTTGATACAGATCGCTTTGTAGACATTTCCATCTTTCTACAGATGTCAGTGTAGATATATCCAAGTTTATACAGATGGCAGTGTAGATATTTCCATGTTTATACAGATGTCTGTGTAGATATTTCCATGTTTATGCAGATGGCGGTGTAGATATTTCCATGTTTATAGAGATGGAGATGTAGTTATTTCTATTTTTATAGAGATAGCGGTGTAAATATCTCCATGTTTATAGAGATGGTGGTGGAATTATTTTCATGTTTATAGAGATAGCGGTGTCGATATTTTCATGTTTATACAGATAGCGGTGTTGGTATTTCCATGTTTATACAGATAGCGGTGTAGATATTTCCATGTTTATACAGCTCGTGGTGTAGATATTTCCATGTCTATAGAGATAGCGGTGTAGTTATTTCCATATTTATGCAGATTGCGGTGCAGATATTTCCATCTTTATACAGATGGCGGTGTAGATATTTCCATGTTTATACAGATGGCAGTGAAGATATTTCCTTGTTTATACACATAGTGGTGTAGATATTTCCATGTTTATACAGATGGCGGTGTAGATACATCCATGTTTCTGAAGATGGCGGTGTAGATATTTTGATGTTTATAAAGATGGAGGTGTAGATATTTCCATGTATATAGAGATAGCAGTGTAGATATTTTCATGTTTATAGAGAAAGCGGTGTAGGTATTTCCATGTTTATAGAGATAGCGGTGTAGATATTTCCATATTTATACAGATAGCGGTGTAGGTATTTCCATATTTATACAGATTGCGGTGTAGATATTTCCATGTTTCTACAGATGGCGGTGTACATATTTCCTTGTTTATACAGACAGCGGTGTAGATATTTCCATGTTTATACAGGTAGCGGTGTAGATATTTCCAAGTTTACAGACATAGCGGTGTAGTTATTTCCATCTTTGCACAGATTGCCGTGTAGATATTTCCATGTTTACGCAGATAGCTGTGTAGATATTTCCAAGTTTACACAGATAGCTGTGTAGTTATTTCCATGTTTACACACATACCATGGTAGATATTTCCATGTTTATACAGATAGCGGTGTTGATATTTCCATGTTTATACAGATAGCGGTGTAGATATTTCCATGTTTATACAGATAACGGTGTAGATATTTCCTTGTTTATACAGATGGCTGTGTAGATATTTCCATGTGTGTACAGATGGCTGTGTAGATATTTCCATGTGTGTACAGATGGCAGTGTAGATATTTCCATGTTTATACAGATGGCGCTGTAGATATTTCCATGTTTATACAGATGGCAGGGTAGATATTTCCATGTTTATACAGATAGCGGTGTAGATATTTCCATGTTTATACACATAATTTTGTAAGTATTTCCATGTTTATACAGATTGCGGTGTAGATATTTCGATGTTTATAGAGATAGCAGTGGAGATATTCCATGTTTATACAGATAGCAGTGTAGATATTTCCATGTATATACAGATGGCTGTGTAGATATTTCCATGTTTATACAGATGGCTGTGTAGATATTTCCATGTTTATACAGATGACTTTGTAGGTATTTCCATGTTTGTACAGATGGCAGTGTAGATATTTCCATGTTTATAGAGATAGCTGTGTAGATATTTCCATGTTTATACAGATCGCGGTGTAGATATTTCCATGTTTATACAGATCGCGGTGTAGATATTTCCATGTTTATACAGATAGCGGTGTAGAGATTTCCATGTTTTTACAGATATCGGTGTAGATATTTCCATGTTTACACAGATTGCGGTGTAGATATTTCCATCTTTCTAGAGATGGCATTGTAGATATTTCCATGTTCATATAGATGGCGATGTAGATATTTCCATGTTTATATAGATGGTGGTGTGGATATTTCCATGTATATACAGATCGCGGTGTAGATATTTCCATGTTTATACAGATAGCGGTGTAGATATTTCCATGTTTATAGAGATAGCGGTGTAGGTATTTCCATTTTTAAAGACATAGCGGTGTAGATTTTCCATGTTTATACCGATAGCGGTGTTGGTATTTCCACGTTTATACAGATAGCGATGTAGATATTTCCATGTTTATACAGCTCGCGGTGCAGATATTTATATCTTTATACAGATGGCATTGTAGATATTTCCTTATTCACAAGATGGCGGTGTAGTTGTTTCCATTTTTATACAAATGGCGGAGTAGTTAGTTCCATGTTTATGGAGATGGCCGTGTAGATATTTCCATGTTTATAGAGATAGCATTGGAGATATTTCCATGTTTATACAGATAGCGGTGTAGATATTTCCATGTTTATATTGATCGTGGTGTAGATATTTCCCTGTTTATAGAGATGGCGGTGTAGATATTTCCATGTTCATAGAGATAGCGGTGTTGATTTTTCCATGTTTATAGAGATAGCGGTGTGGATATTTCCATGTTTATGCAGATAGGGGTGTAGACATTTCCATGTATATACAGATGGCTCTGTAGATATTTCCATGTTTATACAGATGGCTCTGTAGATATTTCCATGTTTATACAGATTACTTTGTAGGTATTTCCATGTTTATACAGATGGCGGTGTAGATATTTCCGTGTTTATAGAGATAGCTGTGTAGATATTTCCATGTTTATACAGATCGCGGTGTAGATATTTCCATGTTTATACAGATCGCGGTGTAGATATTTCCATGTTTATACAGATAGCGGTGTAGATATTTCCATGTTTATAGAGATAGCGGTGTAGGTATTTCCATTTTTATAGACATAGCAGTGTAGTTATTTCCATGTTTATACCTATAGCGGTGTTGGTATTTCCACGTTTATACAGATAGCGATGTAGATATTTCCATGTTTATACAGCTCGCGATGCAGATATTTATATCTTTATACAGATGGCATTGTAGATATTTCCTTATTCACACAGATGGCGGTGTAGTTGTTTCCATTTTTATACAGATGCCGGAGTAGTTAGTTCCATGTTTATGGAGATGGCAGTGTAGATATTTCCATGTTTATAGAGATAGCATTGGAGATATTTCCATGTTTATACTGATCGTGGTGTAGATATTTCCAGGTTTATAGAGATGGCGGTGTAGATATTTCCATGTTAATAGGGATAGCGGTGTTGATTTTTCCATGTTTATAGAGATAGCGGTGTGGATATTTCCATGTTTATACAGATAGGGGTGTAGATATTTCCATGTTTTTACAGATATCATTGTAGATATTTCCATGTTTACACAGATTGCGGTGTAGATATTTACATCTTTCTACAGATGTCATTGTAGATATTTCCATGTTTATACAGATGGCGATGCAGATATTTCCATGTTTATATAGATGGTGGTGAAGATATTACCATGTTTATACAGATAGCGGTGTAGATATTTCCATGTTTTTACAGATCGTGGTGAAGATATTTCCATGTTTATACAGATCGCGGTGTAGATATTTCCATGTATTTACACATGGCTGTGTAGATATTTCCATGTTTATACAGATGGCGGTGTAATTATTTCCATGTTTGTATAGATAGCCGTGTAGATATTTCCATGTATGTAGACATGGCTTTGTGGATATTTTCATGTTTATACAGATGGCGGTGTAGATATTTCCATGTTTATACAGGTAACTTTGTAAGTATTTCCATCTTTGTACAGATGGCGGTGTAGATATTTCGATATTTATAGAAATAGCAGTGCAGATATTTCCATGTTTATACAGATAGCGGTGTAGATATTTCAATGTTTATACTGATCGTGGTGTAGATATTTCCATGTTTATACAGATGGCGGTGTAGATATTTCCATGTTCATAGAGATAGCGTTGTTGATTTTTCCATGTTTATAGAGATAGCGGTGTGGATATTTCCATGTTTATACAGATAGGGGTTTGGATATTTCCATGTTTATAGAGATGGCGGTGTAGATATTTCCATGTTTATACAGATCACGGTGTAGATATTTCCTCGTTTATACAAATAGCGGTGTAGTTATTTCTATGTTTATACAGATAGCGGTGTAGATATTTCCATGTGTATACAGATGGCTTTGTAGATGTTTCCATGTTTATACAGATGGCTGTGTAGATATTTCCATGTTTATACAGATGACTTTGTAGGTATTTCCATGTTTATACAGATGGTGGTGTAGATATTTCCATGTTTATTCAGATGACTGTGTAGATATTTCCATGATTTTCCTGATGACTGTGTAGATATTTCCATGTTTTTACAGATGGCAGGGTAGATATTTCAATGTTTAGAGAGATGGCGCTGTAGATATTTCCATGTTTAAACAGATACCGGTGTAGATATTTCCATGTTTATACAGACCGCAGTGTAGATATTTCCATGTTTACAGAGATAGCAGTGTAGATATTTCCATATTTATACAGATAACGGTGTAGAAGTTTCCATGTTTATAGAGATAGTGGTGTAAATATTTCCATGTTTACACAGATCACGGTGTAGATATTTCCATGTTTATAGAGATAGCGGTGTAGATATTTCCACGTTTATACAGATAGCGGTGCAGATATTTCCATGTTTATACAGATGGTGGTGTAGATATTTCCATGTTTATTCAGATGACTGTGTAGATATTTCCATGATTTTCCTGATGACTCTGTAGATATTTCCATGTTTTTACAGATGGCAGTTTAGATATTTCAATGTTTATAGAGATGGCGCTGTAGATATTTCCATGTTTAAACAGATACCGGTGAAGATATTTCCATGTTTATACAGACCGCAGTGTAGATATTTCCATGTTTACAGAGATAGCAGTGTAGATATTTCCATATTTATACAGATAACGGTGTAGAAGTTTCCATGTTTATAGAGATAGTGGTGTAAATATTTCCATGTTTACACAGATCACGGTGTAGATATTTCCATGTTTATAGAGATAGCGGTGTAGATATTTCCACGTTTATACAGATAGCGGTGCAGATATTTCCATGTTTGTACAGATGGCGGTGTTGATATTTCTATCTATACTCAGATGACTGTGTAGATATGTCCAAGTTTATACAGATGCCGGCACAGATATTTCCATGGATATGTAGATGGCGGTGTAGATATTTCCATGTTTATACAGATAGCGGTGTAGTTATTTCCATGTTTATATAGATAGCGGTGTAGATATTTCCATGTATGTACACATGGCTGTGTAGATATTTCCATGTTTATACAGATGGCGGTGAAGTTATTTCCATGTTTATACAGATAACTTTGTAAGTATTTCCATGTTTATACAGATTGCGGTGTAGATATTTCGATGTTTATAGAGATAGCAGTGGAGATATATCCATGTTTATACAGATAGCAGCGTAGATATTTCCATGTATATACAGATGGCTGTGTAGATATTTCCATGTTTATACAGATGGCTGTGTAGATATTTCCATGTTTATACAGATGACTTTGTAGGTATTTCCACGTTTATACAGATGGCGGTGTAGATATTTCCATGTTTATAGAGATAGCTGTGTATATATTTCCATGTTTATACAAATCGCGGTGTAGATATTTCCATGTTTATACAGATCTCGGTGTAGATATTTCCATGCTTATACAGATAGCGGTGCCGATATTTCCATGTTTTTACAGATATCGGTGTAGATATTTCCATGTTTACACAGATTGCGGTGTAGATATTTCCATCTTTCTACAGATGGCATTGTAGATATTTCCATGTTTATATAGATGGCGGTGTAGATATTTCCATGTTTATATAGATGGTGGTGTAGGTATTACCATGTTTATACAGATGGCGGTGTAGATATTTCCATGTATATACAGATCGTGATGAAGATATTTCCATGTTTGTACAGATCGCGGTGTAGATATTTCCACGTTTATACATATCACGGTGTAGATATTTCCATTTTTATAGAGATAGCGGTGTAGGTATTTCCATGTTTATAGACATAGCGGTGTAGATATTTCCATGTTTATATAGATGGCGTTGTAGATATTTCCATGTTTATACCGATAGCAGTGTTGGTATTTCCACGTTTATACAGATAGCGATGTAGATATTTCCATGTTTATACTGCTCGCGGTGCAGATATTTATATCTTTATACAGATGGCATTGTAGATGTTTCCTTATTCACACAGATGGCGGTGTAGTTGTTTCCATGTTTATACAGATGGCGGAGTAGTTTGTTCCATGTTTATGGAGATGGCAGTGTAGATATTTTCATGTTTATTGAGATGGCGGTGTAGATATTTCCATGTTTATAGAGATAGCATTGGAGATATTTCCATGTTTGTACAGATAGCGGTGTAGATGTTTCCATGTTTATACTGATCGTGGTGTAGATATTTCCATGTTTATAGAGATGGCGGTGTAGATATTTCCATGTTCATAGAGATAGCGGTGTTGATTTTTCCACGTTTATAGAGATAGCGGTGTGGATATTTCCATGTTTATACAGATAGTGGTGTAGATATTTCCATGTTTTTACAGATATCGTTGTAGATATTTCCATGTTTACACAGATTGCGGTGTAGATATTTCCATGTTTACACAGATGGTGGTGTAGATATTTCCGTGTTTATACACATGGTGGAGTAGATACTTCCATCTTTATGGAGATGGCAGGGTAGATATATTCATGTTTATAGAGATGGGGGAGTAGATATTTCCATATTTATAGAGATACCGTTGTAGTTATTTCCATCTTTCTACAGATGGCAGTGTAGATATTTCCATGTTTATACAGATGGCCGTGTAGATATTTCCATATTTATACAGATGTCTGTGTGGATATTTCCAAGTGTATACAGATGGTATTGTAGGTATTTCCATGTTTATACAGATGGTGGCGTAGATATTTCCATGTTTATTCAGATGACTGTGTAGATATTTCCATGTTTTTACAGATGGCATCGTAGATATTTCCTTGTTTATACAGATGGTGGTGTAGATATTTCCATGTTTACACAGATGACTGAATAGGTATTTCCATGTTTATAGAGATTGCGGTGTAGATCTATCCATGTTCATAGAGATAGCAGTGAGGATATTTCCATGTTTATACAGATTGCGGTGTAGATATTTCCATTTTTATACACATGACTGTATAGGTATTTCCATGTTTATACAGATGGCTTTGTAGATATTTCGATGTTTATAGAGATAGCAGTGCAGTTATTTCCATGTTTATACAGATAGCGGTGTAAATATTTCCATGTTTATACGCATCGTGGTGTAGATATTTCCATGTTTATACAGATACCGGTGTAGATATTTCCATGTTTATACAGATAGCGGTGCAGATATTTCCATGTTTTCAGAGATAGCGGTGTAGATATTTTCCTCTTTGCAGAGATTGCCGGGTAGATATTTCCATTTTTACACAGATACCTGTGTAGATATTTCCAAGTTTACACAGATAGCTGTGTAGATATTTATATGTTTACACAGATAGCGTTGTAGATATTTCCATGTTTATACAGTTAGCGGTGTAGATATTTCCATGTTTATACAGATAGCGGTGTAGATATTTCCATGTTTAAACAGATAGCGGTGGAGATATTTCCCTGTTTATACAGATAGCGATGTAAAGATTTCCATGTTTATACAGATAGCGGTGTAGATATTTCCATGTTTATAGAGATAGCAGTGTAGATATTTCCATGTTTATACAGATGGCTGTGTAGATATTTCCATGTTTATAGAGATAGTGGTGTAGATATTTCCATCTTTATAAAGGTAGCGGTGTAGATATTTCCATGTTTATACAGATGGCGGTGTAGATATTTCCATGTTTATAGAGATAGCCGTGTAGTTATTTCCATGTTTATGGAGATAGCGGTGTAGATATTTCCATGTTTCTACAGATAACTGTGTAGATATTTCCGTGTTTGTACAGATCGCAATGTAGATATTTCCATGTTTATACAGATCGCGGTGTAGATATTTCCATGTTTATACAGATAGCGGTGTAGATATTTCCATGTTTTTACTTATATCCGTGTAGATATTTCCATGTTTACACAGATTGTGGTGTAGATATTTCCATCTTTCTACAGATGGCATTGTAGATATTTCCACGTTTATACAGATTGCGGTGTAGATATTTCCATGATTATAAAGATAGCGGTGTAGATATTTCCACGTTTATACAGATGGCGGTGTAGATATTTCCATGTTAATATAGATGGCATTGTAGATATTTTCTTGTTTTTGTAGATGGCGTTGTAGATATCTCCATGTTTAAAGAGATGGCGGTGTATATATTTCCATGTTGATGGAGATAGCGGTGTAGATATTTCCATGTTTAAAGAGATAGCGGTGTAGTTATTTCCATGTTTATAGAGATAGCGGTGTAGATATATCCATGTTTCTACAGATAACTGTGTAGATATTTCCATGTTTGTACAGATGGCATTGTAGATATTTCCATGTTTATAGAGATAGCGGTGTAGATACTTTCATGCTTATACATATTGGGGTGGAGATATGTCCATGTTTATACAGATAGCAATGGAGATATTTCCACGTTAATACACATAGCGGTGTAGATATTTCCATGTTTATAGAGATAGCGGTGTAGATATTTCCGTGTATAAACAGATGTCTGTGTATTTATTTCCATGTTAAAACAGACGGCGGTGTAGATATTTCCTTGTTTCCACAAATAGCGTTGTAGTTATTTCCATGTTTATTCAGAGAGAGGTGCAGATATTTCCATGTTTGTACAGATGGCGGTGTTGATATTTCCATCTATACACAGACGACCGTGTAGATATTTCCATGTTTATACAGATGGCGGCACAGATATTTCTATGGATATGTAGATGGCGGTGTAGATATTTCCATGTTGATACAGATAGCGGTGTAGTTATTTCCATGTTTATATAGATAGCGGTGTAGATATTTCCATGTATATACACATGGCTGTGTAGATATTTCCATGTTTATACAGATGGCGGTGTAGATATTTCTATGTTTATACAGACAACTTTGTAAGTATTTTCACGTTTATACAGATGGCGGTGTAGATATTTCGATGTTTATAGAGATAGCAGTGGAGATATTTCCATGTTTATACAGATAGCGGTGTAGATTTTTCCATGTTTATACTGATCGCGGTGTAGATATTTCCATGTTTATACAGATGGCGGTGTAGATATTTCCATATTTATACAGATGTCTGTGTGGACATTTCCATGTATATACAGATTGTATTGTAGTTATTTCCATGTTTATAGAGTCGGCGGTGTTTGTATTTCCATGTTCATAGAGATAGCGGTGTTGATTTTTCCATGTTTATAGAGATAGCGGAGGATATTTCCATGTTTATACAGATAGGTGTGTGGATATTTCCATGTTTATAGAGATGGCGGTGTAGATATTTCCATGTTTATACAGATCACGGTGTAGATATTTCCTTGTTTATAAAAATAGCGCTGTAGTTATTTCCATGTTTATACATATAGCACTGTAGATATTTCCATGTATATACAGATGGCTGTGTAGATATTTCCATGTTTATACAGATGGCTGTGTAGATACTTCCATGTTTATACAGATGACTTTGTAGGTAATTCCATGTTTATAAAGATGGCGGTGTAGATATTTCCATGTTTATAGAGATAGCTGTGTAGATATTTTCATGTTCACACAGATCGCGGTGTAGATATTTCCATGTTTATACAGATCGCGGTGTAGATATTTCCATGTTTATACAGATTGCGATGAAGATATTTCCATTTATATACAGATCGCGGTGTAGATATTTCCATGTTTATACTGATAGCGGTGAAGATATTTCCATGTTTATACAGATAGCGGAGTAGATATTTCCATGTTTATAGAGATAGCGGCATAGTTATTTCCATGTTTATAGACATAGCGGTGTAGATATTTCCATGTTTATATAGATGGCGTTGTAGATATTTCCATGTTTATACCGATAGCGGTGTTGCTATTTCCACGTTTATACAGATAGCGATGTAGATATTTCCATGTTTGTACAGATGGCGGTGTTGATATTTCCATATATACACAGATGACCGTGTAGATATTTCCATGTTTATACAGATGGCGGCGCATATATTTCCATGGATATGTAGATGGCGGTGCAGATATTTCCATGTTTATACAGATAGCGGTGTAGTTATTTCCATGTTTCTACAGATGGCGGTGTAGATATTTCCATGTTTATACAGATAACTTTGTAAGTATTTCCATGTTTATACAGATGGCGGTGTAGATATTTCGATATTTATAGAGAGAGCAGTGGAGATATTTCCATGTTTATACAGATAGCGTTGTAGATATTTCAGTGTTTATACTGATCATGGTGTAGATATTTCCATGTTTATAGAGATGGCGTTGTTTGTATTTCCATGTTCATAGAGATAGCGGTGTTGATTTTTCCATGTTTATAGAGATAGCGGAGGATATTTCCATGTTTATACAGATAGGGGTGTGGATATTTCCATGTTTATAGAGATGGCGGTGTAGATATTTCCATGTTTATACAGATCACGGTGTAGATATTTCCTTGTTTATACAAATAGCGGTGTAGTTATTTCCATGTTTATACAGATAGCGGTGTAGATATTTCCATGTATATACAGATGGCTGTGTGGATACTTCCATGTTTATACAGATGGCTGTGTAGATATTTCCATGTTTATACAGATGACTTTGTAGGTATTTCCACGTTTATAAAGATGGCGGTGTAGATATTTCCATGTTTATGGAGATAGCTGTGTAGATATTTTCATGTTCATACAGATCGCGGTGTAGATATTTCCATGTTTATACAGATAGCGTTGTAGATATTTCCATGTTTTTACAGATATCGGTGTAGATATTTCCATGTTTACACAGATTGCGGTGGAGATATTTCCATCTTTCTACAGATATCATTGTATTTATTTCCATGTTTATACAGATGGCGGTGTAGATATTTCCATGTTTATATAGATGGTGGTGTAGATATTACCATGTTTATACAGAGAGCGGTGTAGATATTTCCATGTTTATAGAGATAGCGGTGTAGATATTTCCATATTTCTACAGATAGCGGTGTAGGTATTTCCATGTTTATACAGATGGCGGTGTAGATATTTCCGTGTTTCTACATATGGCGGTGTAGATATTTCCTTGTTTATACAGATAGCGGTGTAGATATTTCCATGTTTTTAGAGATAGCGGTGTAGATATTTTCCTCTTTGCAGAGATTGCCGGGTAGATATTTCCATTTTTACACAGATACCTGTGTAGATATTTCCAAGTTTACACAGATAGCTGTGTAGATATTTATATGTTTACACAGATAGCGTTGTAGATATTTCCATGTTTATACAGTTAGCGGTGTAGATATTTCCATCTTTATAGAGGTAGCGGTGTAGATATTTCCATGTTTATACAGATGGCGGTGTAAATATTTTCATGTTTATAGAGATAGCGGTGTAGTTATTTCCATGTTTATAGAGAGAGTGGTGTAGATACTTCCATGTTTCTACAGATAACTGTGTAGATATTTCCATGTTTGTACAGATCGTAGTGTAGATATTTCCATGTTTATACAGATCGCGGTGTAGATATTTCCATGTTTATACAGATAGCGGTGTAGATATTTCCATGTTTAAACTGATAGCGGTGGAGATATTTCCCTGTTTATACAGATAGCGATGTAAAGATTTCCATGTTTATACAGATAGAGGTGTAGATATTTCCATGTTTATAGAGATAGCAGTGTAGATATTTCCATGTTTATACAGATGGCTGTGTAGATATTTCCATGTTTATAGAGATAGCGGTGTAGATATTTCCACGTTTATACAGTTGGTAATGTAGATAACTCCATGTTTATAGAGATGGCAGTGTAGATATTTCCATGTTTATACACATTGTGGTGTAGATATTTCCATCTTTCTACAGATGGCATTGTAGATATTTCCATGTTTATACAGATCGTGGTGAAGATATTTCCATGTTTACACAGATCGCGGTGTAGATATTTCCATGTTTATACAGATCGTGGTGTAGATGCTTCCATGTTTACACAGATAGCAGTGTAGATATTTCCATGTTTATACAGATTACGGTGTAGATATTTTCATGTTTATACAGTTGGTAATGTAGATAATTCCATGTTTATAGAGATGGCAGTGTAGATATTTCCATGTTTATTTAGATAGCGGTGTAGATATATACATGTTCATAGAGATAGCAGTGAGGATATTTCCATGTTTATACAGATAGCAGTGTAGATATTTCCATTTATATAGAGATAGCGGTTTAGATATTTCATATTTATACAGATAGCGGTGTAGATATTTCCATGATTATACAGATAGGGGTGTAGATATTTCCACGTTTATACAGTTGGCAGTGTAGATATTTCCACCTTTCTACAAATGGCAGTGTAGATATTTCCATGTTTATAGAGATGGCGGTGTAGATATTTCCATGTTCATAGAGATAGCGGTGTTGTTTTTCCATGTTTATAGAGATAGCGGTGTGGATATTTCCATGTTTATACAGATAGGGGTGTAGATATTTCCAAGTTTATAGAGATGGCGGTGTAGATATTTCCATGTTTATACAGATCACGGTGTAGTTATTTGCTTGTTTATACAGATATCGGTGCAGTTATTTCCATGTTTATACAGATAGCGGTGTAGATATTTCCATGTATATACAGATGGCTGTGTAGATATTTCCATGTTTATACAGATGGCTCTGTAGATATTTCCATGTTTATACAGATTACTTTTTAGGTATTTCCATGTTTATACAGATGGCGGTGTAGATATTTCCATGTTTATAGAGATAGCTGTGCACATATTTCCATGTTTATACAGATAGTGCTGTAGATATTTCCATGTTTATACAGATTGCGGTGTAGTTATTTCCATGTTTATACAGATAGCGGTGTAGATATTTCCATGTTTTTACAGATAACGGTGTAGATATTTCCATGTTTATACAGAAGGCGGTGTAGATATTTCCATGTTTATATAGATGGTGGTGTAGATATTACCATGTTTATACAGATAGCGGTGTAGATATTTCTATGTTTATACAGATCGTGGTGAAGATATTTCCATGTTTATACAGATGGCGGTGTAGATATTTCCATGTTTATACAGATAGCGGTGTAGATATTTCCATGTTTATACAGATAGCGGTGTAGGTATTTCAGTGTTTATACTGATCATGGTGTAGATATTTCCATGTTTATACAGATGGCGGTGTTTGTATTTCCATGTTCATAGAGATAGCGTTGTTGATTTTTCCATGTTTATAGAGATAGCGGAGGATATTTAAATGTTTATACAGATAGGGGTGTGGATATTTCCATGTTTATAGAGATGGCGGTGTAGATATTTCCATGTTTATACAGATCACGGTGTAGATATTTCCTTGTTTATACAAATAGCGGTGTAGTTATTTCCATGTTTATACAGATAGCTGTGTAGGTATTTCCATGTATATACAGATGGCTGTGTAGATATTTCCATGTTTATACAGATGGCTGTGTAGATATTTCCATGTTTATACAGATGACTTTGTAGGTATTTCCATGTTTATAAAGATGGCGGTATAGATATTTCCATGTTTATGGAGATAGCTTTGTAGATATTTTCATGTTCATACAGATCGCGGTGTAGATATTTCCTTGTTTATACAGATCACGGTGTATATATTTCCATGTTTATACAGATACCGGTGTAGATATTTCCATGTTTTTACAGATATCGATGTAGATATTTCCATGTTTACACAGATTGCGGTGGAGATATTTCCATCTTTCTACAGATATCATTGTAGTTATTTCCATGTTTATACAGATGGCGGTGTAGATATTTCCATGTTTATATACATGGTGGTGTAGATATTACCATGTTTATACAGATAGCGGTGTAGATATTTCCATGTTTATACAGATCGTGGTGAAGATATTTCCATGTATACACAGATCGCGGTGTAGATATTTCCATGTTTATACAGATCGCGGTGTAGATATTTCCATGTTTCTACAGATAGCAGTGTAGATATTTCCATGTTTATACAGATAGCGGTGTAGATATTTCCATGTTTGTACAGATGGTGATGTAGATAATTCCATGTTTATAGACATACCGGTGTAGATATTTCCATGTTTATATAGATGGCGTTGTAGATATTTCCATGATTATACCCATAGCGGTGTTGGTATTTCCATATTTATACAGATAGCGATGTAGATATTTCCATGTTTATACAGCTCGCGGTGCAGATATTTATATCTTTATACAGATGGCATTGTAGATATTTCCTGATTCACACAGATGGCGGTGTAGATGTTTCCATGTTTATACAGATGGCGAAGAAGTTCCATGTTTATGGAGATGGTAGTGTAGATATTTTCATGTTTATAGAGATGGCGATGTAGATATTTCCATGTTTATAGAGATAGCAGTGTAGATATTTTCATGTTTATACAGATGGCGGTGTAGATATTTCCATGGACATGCAGATGGCGGTGTAGATATTTCCATGTTTATACAGATAACGGTATAGATATTTCCATGTTTACGCAGATGGTGGTGTAGATATTTCCGTGTTTATACACATGGCGGAGTAGATACTTCCATCTTTATGGAGATGGCAGTGTAGTTATTTTCATGTTTATAGAGATGTCGGTGTAGATATTTCCATATTTATAGAGATAGCGGTGTAGATATTTCCATCTTTCTACAGATGGCATTGTAGATATTTCCATGTTTATACAGATGGCGGTGTAGATATTTCCATGTTTATATAGATGGTGCTGTAGATATTACCATGTTTATACAGATAGCGGTGTAGATATTTCCATGTTTATACAGATCGTTTTGAAGATATTTCCATGTTTATACAGATCGTGGTGTAGATATTTCCATGTTTATACAGATCGCGGTGTAGATATGTCCATGTTTATACAGATAGCGGTGTTGATATTTCCATGTTTATACAGATAGCGGTGTAGATGTTTCCATGTTTATAGATATAGCGGTGTAGGTATTTCCATGTTTATAGACATAGCGGTGTAGATATTTCCATGTTTATATAGATGGCCTTGTAGATATTTCCATGATTATACCGATAGTGGTGTTGGTATTTCCATGTTTATACAGATAACGATGTAGATATTTCCATGTTTATACATCTCGTGGTGCAGATATTTATATCTTTATACAGATGGCATTGTAGATAATCCCTCATTCACGCAGATGGCGGTGTAGATGTTTCCATGTTTATACAGATGGCGAAGTAGTTAGTTCCATATTTATGGAGATGGCAGTGTAGATAATTTCATGTTTATAGAGATGGCGGTGTAGATATTTCCATGTTTATAGAGATAGCAGTGTAGATATTTCCATGTTTATACAGATGGCGGTGTAGATATTTCCATGGACATGCAGATGGTGGTGTAGATATATCCATGTTTATACAGACTGCGGTGTAGATATTTCCATGTTTATACAGATAGCGATGCAGATATTTCCATGTTTGTACAGATGGCGGTGTTGATATTTCCATCTATACACAGATGACCGTGTAGATATTTCCATGATTATACAGATGGCGGCGCAGATACTTCCATGGATATGTAGATGGCGGTGTAGATATTTCCATGTTTATACCGATAGCTGTGTAGTTATTTCCTTGTTTATATAGATAGCAGTGTAGATATTTCCATGTATGTACACATGGCTGTGTAGGTATTTCCATGTTTATAAAGATGGCGGTGTAGATATTTCTATGTTTCTACAGATAAGTTTGTAAGTATTTCCATGTTTATACAGATGGCGGTGTAGATATTTCGATATTTATAGAAATAGCAGTGGAGATATTTCCATGTTTATACAGATAGCGGTGTAGATGTTTCCAAATTTTTACAGATATCGGTGTAGATATTTCCATGTTTATAGAGATGGCGGTGTATATATTTCCATGTTTATAGAGATAGCGGTGTTGATTTTTCCATGTTTATAGAGATAGCGATGTGGATATTTCCATGTTTATACAGATAGGGGTGTGGATATTTCCATGTTTATACAGATGGCGGTGTAGTTATTTCCATGTTTATACAGATCACGGTGAAGATATTTCCTTGTTTATTCAAATAGCGGTGTAATATCCATGTTTATACAGATCACGGTGTAGATATTTCCTTGTTTATACAAATAGCGGTGTAATTTCCATGTTTATACAGATGGCGGTGTAGATATTTCCATGTTTATACAGATAACTTTGTTAGTATTTCCATGTTTATACAGTTGGCGGTGTAGATATTTCAATGTTTATTGAGATATTGGTGTAGATATTTCCATGTTTATATAGAAGGCGGTGTAGATATTTCCATGTTTATATAGATGATGGTGGAGATATTACCATGTTTATACAGAGAGCGGTTTAGATATTTCCATGTATATACAGATCGTGGTGAAGATATTTCCATGTTTATACAGATCGTGGTGTAGATATTTCCATGTTTATACAGATCGCGGTGTAGATATTTCCATGTTTATACATATAACGGTGTAGATATTTCCATGTTTATAGAGATAGCGGTGTGGGTATTTCCATGTTTATAGACACAGCGGTGTAGATATTTCCATGTTTATATACATGGCATTGTAAATATTTCCATATTAATACCGATAGCGGTGTTGGTATTTCCACGTTTATACAGATAGCGATGGAGATATTTCCATGTTTATACAGATAGCGGTGTAGATATTTCCATGTTTACACAGATGGTGGTGTAGATATTTCCGTGTTTATACACATGGCGGAGTAGATACTTCCATCTTTATGGAAATGGCAGTGTAGATATTTTCATGTTTATAGAGATGGCGGTGTAGATGTTTCCATATTTATAGAGATAGCAGTGTAGATATTTCCATCTTTCTACAGATGTCAGTGTACATATTTCCATGTTTATACAGATGGCCGTGTAGATATTTCCATATTTATACAGATGTCTGTGTAGATATTTCCATGTGTATACAGATGGTATTGTAGGTATTTCCATGTTTATACAGATGGTGGTGTAGATATTTCCATGTTTATTCAGATGACTGTGTAGATATTTCCATGTTTTTACAGATGGCAGTGTAGATATTTCAATGTTTATAGAGATGGCGCTGTAGATATTTCCATGTTTATACAGATAACGGTGGAGATATTTCCATGTTTATACAGAGATCATTGGAGATATTTCCATGTTTATACACATAGCGGTGTACATATTTCCATGTTTATAGAGACAGCATTGTAGGTATTTCCATTTTTATACAGATAGCGGTGCAGATATTTCCATGTTTATACAGATGCCTATGCAGATATTTCCATAGTTATACAGAGGGCTGTGTAGATATTTCTATGTTTATACAGATGGCAGTGTAGATATTTAAATGTTCCTACACATGACTGTGTAGGTATTTCCATCTTTATACAGATATCATTGTAGATATTTCCATGTTTATAGAAATAGCGGTGCAGATATTTCCATGTTTATACAGATAGCGGTGTATATAATTCCATTTTATACAGATCGTGTTGTAGATATTTCCATGTTTATACAGATACCGGTGTAGATATTTCCATGTTTATAGAGACCGCAGTGTAGATATTTCCATGTTTATACAGCTTGCGGTGCAGATATTTATATCTTTGTACAGATGGCATTGTAGATATTTCCTGATTCACACTGATGGCGGTGTAGATGTTTCCATGTTTATACAGATGGCGGAGTAGTTAGCTCCATGTTTATGGAGATGGCAGTGTAGATAATTTCATGTTTATAGAGATTGCGGTGTACATATTTCCATGTTTATAGAGACAGAAGTGTAGATATATTCATGTTTACACATATGGCTGTGTAGATATTTCCAGGTGTATACAAATGGCATTGTAGATATTTCCATGTTTATACAGATGACTGTATAGGTATTTCCATGTTTTTACAGATGGCAGTGAAGATATTTCCATGTTTATAGAGATAGCGGTGTAGATATTTCCATGTTTGTACAGATGGCGGTGTTGATGTTTCCATCTATACACAGATCGCATTGTAGGTATTTCAATGTGTATACAGATGGCATTGTAGATATTTCCATGTTTATACAGATGGTGGTGAAGATATTTCCATGTTTACAAAGATGACTGTATAGGTATTTCCATGTTTATACAGATGGCGGTGAAGGTAGTTCTATGTTTTTACAGATGGCGGTTTTGATATTTCAATGTTTATAGAGATAGCGGTGTAGATATTTCCATATTTATACAGATAACGGTGTAGAAATTTCCATGTTTACACAGATCACGGTGTAGATATTTCCATGTTTATAGAGATAGCGGTGTAGATATTTCCATGTTTATACAGATAGCGGTGTAGATATTTCCATGTTTATACAGATAGCGGTGCAGATATTTCCATGTTTGTACAGATGGCGGTGTTGATATTTCCATGTTTATAGAGATGGCGGTGTAGATATTTCCATGTTCGTAGAGATAGCGTTGTTGATTTTCCCATGTTTAGAGAGATAGCTGTGTGGATATTTCCATGTTTATACAGATAGCGGTGTACATATTTCCATGTTTATACAGATCGCGGTGTAGATATTTCCATGTTTATACAGAAAGCAGTGGAGATATTTCCATGTTTATACACGTAGCGGTGTACATATTTCCATGTTTATAGAGACCGCGGTGTAGGTGTTTCCATGTTTATACAGATAGTGGTGCAGATATTTCCATGTTTATACAGATGCCTATGCAGATATTTCCATATTTATACAGAGGGCTGTGTAGATATTTCCAGGTTTATACAGATCATGGTGTAGATATTTCCATATTTATACAGATCGCGGTGTTGATATTACCATGTTTATAGGGATAGCGGTGCAAATATTTCCAGATTTATAAAGATAGCGGTGTACTTATTAGCATGTTTATACAGATAGCGGTGAAGATATGTCCACGTATAAACAGATGTCTGTGTATATATTTCCATATTTAAACAGATGACGGTGAAGATATTTCCTTGTTTATAGAAATAGCGGTGTAAATATTTCCATGTTTATACAGATAGCGGTGTAGATATTTCCATGTATATACAGATGGCTGTGTAGATATTTCCATGTTTATACAGATGGCTGTGTAGATATTTCCATATTTATACAGATGATTTTGTAGGTATTTCCATGTTTAAACAGATGGCGGTGTAGATATTTCCATCTTTAAAGAGATAGCTGTGTAGATATTTCCATGTTTACACAGATAGCGGTGTAGATATTTCCATGTTTATACAGATCGTGGTGAACATATTTCCATGTTTATACAGATCGCGGTGTAGATATTTCCATGTTTATACAGATAGCGGTGTAGATATTTCCATGTTTACACAGATGGCGGTGTAGATATTTCCATGTTTATAGAGATGGCTGTGTAGATATTTCCATGTTTATAGAGATAGCGGTGTAGATATATCCATGTTCATAGAGATATCAGTGAGGATATTTCCATGTTTATGCAGAAAGCAGTGTAGGTATTTCCACTTTTATAGAGATAGCGGTTTAGATATTTCATATTTATATAGATAGCGGTGTAGATATTTCCATGTTTTTACCCATAGCGGTGTAGATATTTCCACGTTTATACAGATGGCGGTGTAGATATTTCCATCTTTCTACAAATGGCAGTGAAGATATTTCCATGTTTATAGAGAAGGCGGTGTAGATATGTCCATGTTTATATAGATGGCAGTGTAGATATTTTCTTGTTTATGTAGATGGCGTTGTAGATACCTCCATGTTTAAAGAGATGGTGGTGTGTATATTTCCATGTTGATGGAGATAGCGGTGTAGATATATCCATGTTTATAGAGATTGTGGTGTAGTTATTTCCATGTTTATAGAGATTGTGGTGTAGTTATTTCCATGTTTATAGAGATAGCGGTGTAGATATTTCCATGTTTCTACAGATGACTGTGTAGATATTTCCATGTTTGTACAGATGGCAGTGTAGATATTTCCATGTTTATATAGAGAGCGGTGTAGATATTTTCATGTGTATACAGATTGCGGTGGAGATATGTCCATGTTTATGCCGATAGCAATGGAGATATTTCCACGTTAATACAGATAGCGGTGTAGATATTTCCATGTTTATACAGATAGCGGTGTAGATATTTCCATGTTTATACAGATGGCTGTGCCGATATTTCCATGTTTATACAGAGTTCTCTGTAGATATTTCCATGTGTATATAGATGACAGTGTAGATATTTCCAGGTTTATACTGATGACTGTGTAGATATTTCCATGTTAATACAGATGGCGGTGTAGATATTTCCATGTTTATAGAGATAGCGATGTAGATATTTCCATGTTTATAGAGATAGCGGTATAAATATTTCCATCTTTATACAGATAGTGGTGTAGATATTTCCATGTTTATACAGATGGCGGTGAAGATTCAGCCATTTTTCTGAATATGGCAGTGTAGATATTTTCATGTTTACATAGATGGCGTTGTAGATATTTCCATGTTTACAGAGATTGCGGTGTAGATATTTCCATGTTTATATTGCAAGTGGTGTAGGTATTTACATGTTTATAGAGATAGCGGTGTAGACATTTCCATATTTATACAGGTAGCGGTGTAGGTATTTCCATGTTTATACAGATGGCGTTGTAGATATTTCCATGTTTCTAAAGATGTCGGTGTAGATATTTTCTTGTTTATACAGATAGCGGTGTAGGTATTTCCATGTATATACAGATAGCGGTGAAGATATTTCCATGTTTGCACAGATAGCGGTGGAGATATTTCCCTGTTTATACAGATAGCGATGTAGATATTTCCGTGTTTATACAGATAGCTGTGTAGATATTTCCATGTTTATAGAGATAGCGGTGAAGATATTTCCATGTTTATACAGATGGCTGTGTAGATATTTCCATGTGTATACAGATGGCAGTGTAGATATTACCATGTTTATACATGTAGTGGTGGAGATATTTCCATATTTACAAATATAGCGGTAAGGATATTTCCATCCTTGCACAGATTGTGGTGTAGACATTGCAAACTTTACACAGATAGAGGTGTAGATTTTTCCAAGTTTACACAGATACCTGTGTCGATATTTCCATGTTTACAGAGATATCATTGTAGATATTTCCATGTTTATAGAGATGGCGGTGTAGATATTTACATGTTTATAGAGATAGCGGTGTAGGTATATCCATGTTCATAGTGATAGCAGTGAGGATATTTCCATGTCTGTACAGAAAGCAGTGTAGGTATTTCCACTTTTATTGAGATAGCGGTTTAGATATTTCATATTTATACAGATAGCGGTGTAGATATTTCCATGTTTTTACAGATAGCATTGTAGATATTTCCACGTTTATACAGATGGCGGTGTATATATTTCCATCTTTCTACAAATGGCAGTGTAGATATTTCCATGTTTATAGAGATGGCGGTGTAGATATTTCCATGTTTATATAGATGGCAGTGTAGATACTTTCTTGTTTATGTAGATGGCCTTGTAGATACTTCCATGTTTAAAGAGATGGCGGTGTGTATATTTCCATGTTGATGGAGATAGCGGTGTAGATATATCCATGTTTATAGAGATAGCGGTGTAGTTATTTCCATGTTTATAGAGATAGCGGTGTAGATATTTCCATGTTTCTACAGATGATGGTGTAGATATTTCCATGTTTGTACAGATGGCAGTGTAGATATTTCCATGTTTATAGAGAGAGCGGTGTAGATATTTTCATGTGTATACAGATTGCGGTGGAGATATGTCCATGTTTATACAGATAGCAATGGAGATATTTCCACGTTAATACACATAGCGTTGTAGACATTTCCATATTTATACAGGTAGCGGTGTAGTTATTTCCATGTTTATACAGATGGCGGTGTAGATATTTCCATGTTACTAAAGAAGGCGGTGTAGATATTTTCTTGTTTATACAGATATCGGTGTAAATATTTCCATGGTTATACAGATGGCTTTGTAGATATTTCCATGTGTGTACAGATGGCGGGGTAGATATTTCCATGTTTATACAGATGGCGCTGTAGATATTTCCATGTTTATACAGATGGCAGTGTAGATATTTCCATGTTTATGCAGATATCGGTGTAGATTTTTCCATGTTTACAGAGATAGCGGTGTAGGTATTTCCATCTTTGCACAGATTGCGCTGTAGGTATTGCCAAATTTACACAGAGAGCGGTGTAGATATTTCCAAGTTTACACAGATATCTGTGTAGATATTTCCATGTTTACAGAGATAGCATTGTAGGTATTTCCGTGTTTATACAGATTGCGGTGTAGTTATTTCCATGTTGATACAGATAGCGGTGTAGCTATTTCCATGTTTATACAGGTAGCGGTGAAAAATTCCCATGTATATACAGATCGCTTTGTACAAATTTCCATTTTTCTCCAGATGTCAGTGTAGATATTTCCAAGTTTATACAGATGGCAGTGTAGATATTTGCATGTTTATGCCGATGTCTGTGTAGATATTTCCGTGTTTATTCAGATGCCGGTGTAGATATTTCCATGTTTATAGAGATGGCGGTGTAGTTATGTCTATGTTTATATAGATAGCGTTGTAAATATCTCCATGTTTATAGAGATGGTGGTGTAAGTATTTTCATGTTTATAGAGATAGCGGTGTAGATATTTCCATGTTTATACACATAACGGTGTTGTTATTTCCATGTTTATACAGATAGCGGTGTAGATATTTCCATGTATATCGAGATAGCGGTGTAGATATTTCCATGTTTATTGAGATAGCGGTGTAAATATTTCCATATTTATACAGATAGTGATGTAGATATTTCCATGTTTTTACAGATAGCGGTGTAGATATTTCCATCTTTATTCAGAGAGTGCTGTACATAGTTCCATGTTTATACAGATCACTGTGTAGGTATTTCCATGTTTATACAGATAACGTTGTACATATTTCCATCGTTATACAAACGGTGGTGTACATATTTCCATGTTCCTACACATGACTTTGTAGTTATTTCCAAGTTTATACAGATGGCGGTGTAGATAATTCCATATTTATAGAGATAGCAGTGTAGATATTTCCAGGTTTATACAGATAGCGGTGTAAATATTTCCATGTTTATACAGATCGTGGTGTAGATATTTCCATGTTTATACAGATACCGGTGTAGATATTTTCATATTTATACAGACTGCAGTGTAGTTATTTCTATGTTTATACAGATAGCGGTGTAGATATTTCCATGTTTGTACAGATGGCGGTGTTGATATTTCCATCTGTACACATATTGCCGTGTAGATATTTCCATCTTTCTACAGATGGTGTTGTAGATATTTCCATGGATATGCAGATGGCTTTGTGGATATTTCCATGTTTATAGAGATAGCGGTGTAGGTATCTCCATGTTTATAGACATAGCGGAGTAGATATTTCCATGTTTATATAGATGGCGTTGTAGATATTTCCATGTTTATACCGATAGCGGTGTTGGTATTTCCACGTTTATACAGATAGCGATGTAGATATTTCCATGTTTATACAGCTCGCGGTGCAGATATTTATATCTTTATACCGATGGCATTGTAGATATTTCCTTATTCACACAGATGGCGGTGTAGATGTTTCCATGTTTATACAGATGGCGGAGTAGTTAGTTCCATGTTTATGGAAATGGCAGTGTAGCTATTTTCATGTTTATAGAGATGGCGGTGTAGATATTTCCATGTTTATAGAGACAGCAATGTAGATATTTACATGTTTATTCAGATGGCTGTGCAGATATTTCCATGTGTATACAGATGGCATTGTAGATATTTCCATGTTTATACAGATGACTGTATAGGTATTTCCATGTTTTTGCAGATGGCAGTGCAGGTATTTCCATGTTTATAGAGATAGCGATGTAGATATTTCCATGTTTATAGAGATAGCGGTATAAATATTTCCATCTTTATACAGATAGTGGTGTAGATATTTCCATGTTTATACAGATGGCGGTGAAGATTCAGCCATTTTTGTGAATATGGCAGTGTAGATATTTTCATGTTTACATAGATGGCGTTGTAGATATTTCCATGTTTACAGAGATTGCGCTGTAGATATTTCCATGTTTATATTGCAAGTGGTGTAGGTATTTACATGTTTATAGAGATAGCGGTGTAGACATTTCCATATTTATACAGGTAGCGGTGTAGGTATTTCCATGTTTATACAGATGGCGTTGTAGATATTTCCATGTTTCTAAAGATGTCGGTGTAGATATTTTCTTGTTTATACAGATAGCGGTGTAGGTATTTCCATGTATATACAGATAGCGGTGAAGATATTTCCATGTTTGCACAGATAGCGGTGGAGATATTTCCCTGTTTATACAGATAGCGATGTAGATATTTCCGTGTTTATACAGATAGCTGTGTAGATATTTCCATGTTTATAGAGATAGCGGTGAAGATATTTCCATGTTTATACAGATGGCTGTGTAGATATTTCCATGTGTATACAGATGGCAGTGTAGATATTACCATGTTTACACATGCAGTGGTGGAGATATTTCCATATTTACAAATATAGCGGTAAAGATATTTCCATCCTTGCACAGATTGTGGTGTAGACATTGCAAACTTTACACAGATAGAGGTGTAGATTTTTCCAAGTTTACACAGATACCTGTGTCGATATTTCCATGTTTACAGAGATATCATTGTAGATATTTCCATGTTTATAGAGATGGCGGTGTAGATATTTACATGTTTATAGAGATAGCGGTGTAGGTATATCCATGTTCATAGTGATAGCAGTGAGGATATTTCCATGTCTGTACAGAAAGCAGTGTAGGTATTTCCACTTTTATTGAGATAGCAGTTTAGATATTTCATATTTATACAGATAGCGGTGTAGATATTTCCATGTTTTTACAGATAGCAGTGTAGATATTTCCACGTTTATACAGATGGCAGTGTATATATTTCCATCTTTCTACAAATGGCAGTGTAGATATTTCCATGTTTATAGAGATGGCGGTGTAGATATTTCCATGTTTATATAGATGGCAGTGTAGATACTTTCTTGTTTATGTAGATGGCCTTGTAGATACTTCCATGTTTAAAGAGATGGCGGTGTGTATATTTCCATGTTGATGGAGATAGCGGTGTAGATATATCCATGTTTATAGAGATAGCGGTGTAGTTATTTCCATGTTTATAGAGATAGCGGTGTAGATATTTCCATGTTTCTACAGATGATGGTGTAGATATTTCCATGTTTGTTCAGATGGCAGTGTAGATATTTCCATGTTTATAGAGAGAGCGGTGTAGATATTTTCATGTGTATACAGATTGCGGTGGAGATATGTCCATGTTTATACAGATAGCAATGGAGATATTTCCACGTTAATACACATAGCGTTGTAGACATTTCCATATTTATACAGGTAGCGGTGTAGTTATTTCCATGTTTATACAGATGGCGGTGTAGATATTTCCATGTTACTAAAGAAGGCGGTGTAGATATTTTCTTGTTTATACAGATAGCGGTGTAAATATTTCCATGTTTATACAGATGGCTTTGTAGATATTTCCATGTGTGTACAGATGGCGGGGTAGATATTTCCATGTTTATACAGATGGCGCTGTAGATATTTCCATGTTTATACAGATGGCAGTGTAGATATTTCCATGTTTATGCAGATATCGGTGTAGATTTTTCCATGTTTACAGAGATAGCGGTGTAGGTATTTCCATCTTTGCACAGATTGCGCTGTAGGTATTGCCAAATTTACACAGAGAGCGGTGTAGATATTTCCAAGTTTACACAGATATCTGTGTAGATATTTCCATGTTTACAGAGATAGCATTGTAGGTATTTCCGTGTTTATACAGATTGCGGTGTAGTTATTTCCATGTTGATACAGATAGCGGTGTAGGTATTTCCATGTTTATACAGGTAGCGGTGAAAAATTCCCATGTATATACAGATCGCTTTGTACAAATTTCCATTTTTCTCCAGATGTCAGTGTAGATATTTCCAAGTTTATACAGATGGCAGTGTAGATATTTGCATGTTTATGCCGATGTCTGTGTAGATATTTCCGTGTTTATTCAGATGCCGGTGTAGATATTTCCATGTTTATAGAGATGGCGGTGTAGTTATGTCTATGTTTATATAGATAGCGTTGTAAATATCTCCATGTTTATAGAGATGGTGGTGTAAGTATTTTCATGTTTATAGAGATAGCGGTATAGATATTTCCATGTTTATACACATAACGGTGTTGTTATTTCCATGTTTATACAGATAGCGGTGTAGATATTTCCATGTATATCGAGATAGCGGTGTAGATATTTCCATGTTTATTGAGATAGCGGTGTAAATATTTCCATATTTATACAGATAGTGATGTAGATATTTCCATGTTTTTACAGATAGCGGTGTAGATATTTCCATCTTTATTCAGAGAGTGCTGTACATAGTTCCATGTTTATACAGATCACTGTGTAGGTATTTCCATGTTTATACAGATAACGTTGTACATATTTCCATCGTTATACAAACGGTGGTGTACATATTTCCATGTTCCTACACATGACTTTGTAGTTATTTCCAAGTTTATACAGATGGCGGTGTAGATAATTCCATATTTATAGAGATAGCAGTGTAGATATTTCCAGGTTTATACAGATAGCGCTGTAAATATTTCCATGTTTATACAGATCGTGGTGTAGATATTTCCATGTTTATACAGATACCGGTGTAGATATTTTCATATTTATACAGACTGCAGTGTAGTTATTTCTATGTTTATACAGATAGCAGTGTAGATATTTCCATGTTTGTACCGATGGCGGTGTTGATATTTCCATCTGTACACATATTGCCGTGTAGATATTTCCATCTTTCTACAGATGGTGTTGTAGATATTTCCATGGATATGCAGATGGCTTTGTGGATATTTCCATGTTTATAGAGATAGCGGTGTAGGTATCTCCATGTTTATAGACATAGCGGAGTAGATATTTCCATGTTTATATAGATGGCGTTGTAGATATTTCCATGTTTATACCGATAGCGGTGTTGGTATTTCCACGTTTATACAGATAGCGATGTAGATATTTCCATGTTTATACAGCTCGCGGTGCAGATATTTATATCTTTATACCGATGGCATTGTAGATATTTCCTTATTCACACAGATGGCGGTGTAGATGTTTCCATGTTTATACAGATGGCGGAGTAGTTAGTTCCATGTTTATGGAAATGGCAGTGTAGCTATTTTCATGTTTATAGAGATGGCGGTGTAGATATTTCCATGTTTATAGAGACAGCAGTGTAGATATTTACATGTTTATTCAGATGGCTGTGCAGATATTTCCATGTGTATACAGATGGCATTGTAGATATTTCCATGTTTATACAGATGACTGTATAGGTATTTCCATGTTTTTGCAGATGGCAGTGCAGGTATTTCCATGTTTATAGAGATAGCGGTGTAGATATTTCCTTATTTGTACAGATGGCGGTGTTGATATTTCCATCTATAGACAGATGGCCGTGTAGATATTTCCATGTTTATACAGATGGCGGCGTAGATATTTCCATCTTTATACAGATAGCTGTGTAGATATTTCCATGTTTACACAGATGGTGATGTAGATATTTCCGTGTTTATACACATGGCGGAGTAGATACTTCCATCTTTACGGAGATGGCAGTGTTGATATTTTCATGTTTATAGAGATGGCGGTGTAGATATTTCCACATTTATAGAGATAGCGGTGTAGATATTTCCATCTTTCTACAGATGGCAGTGTAGATATTTCCAGGTTTATGCAAATGGCGGTGTAGGCATTTCCATATTTATACAGATGTCTGTGAGATATTTCCATGTGTATACCGATGGTATTGTAGCTATTTCCATATTTATACAGATGGTGGTGTAGATATTTCCATGTTTATTCAGATGACTGTGTAGATATTTCCATGTTTTTACAGATGGGAGTGTAGATATTTCAATGTATATAGAGATGGCGCTGTAGATATTTCCATATTTATACAGATAACGGTGGAGATATTTCCATGTTTACACAGACAGCACTTGAGATATTTCCATGTTTATGCACATAGCGGTGTACATATTTTTATGTTTATAGAGACAGCGGTGTAGGTATTTCCATGTTTATACAGATAGCGGTGCTGATATTTCCATGTTTATACAGATTCCAATGCAGATATTTCCATATTTATACAGAGGGCTGTGTAGATATTTCTACGTTTATACAGATGGCAGTGTAGATATTTCCATGTTCCTACAAATGACTGTGTAGGCATTTCCATGTTTATACAGATGGCTTTGTAGATATTTCCATGTTTATAGAGGTAGCGGTGCAGATATTTCCATGTTTATACAGATATCGCTGTATATATTTCCATGTTTATACAGACCGCAGTGTAGATAATTCCATGTTTATAGAGATAGCAGTGTAGATATTTTCATGTTTGTACAGATGGCGGTGTTGATGTTTCCATCTATACACAGATTGCCGTGTAGGTATTTCCATGTGTATACAGATGGCATTGTAGATATTTCCATGTTTATATAGATGGTTGTGTAGATATTTCCATGTTTACACAGATGACTGTAAAGTTATTTCCATGTTTATACAGATGGCGGTGTAGATATTTCCATGTTTATAGAGATAGCATTGTAGACATTTCCATATTTATACATATAACGGTGTAGAAATTTCCATGTTTATACAGATAGCGGTGTAAATACTTCCAAGTTTACAAATCACGGTGTAGATATTTCCATGTTTATAGAGATAGCGGTGTAGATATTTCCATGTTTATACAGATAGCGGTGTAGATATTTCCATGTTTACACAGATGGTGGTGTAGATATTTCCGTGTTTATACATATGGCGGAGTAGATACTTCCATCTTTATGGAGATGGCAGTGTAGATAATTTCATGTTTATAGAGATGGCGGTGTAGATATTTCCATATTTATAGAGATAGCGGTGTAGATATTTCCATTTTTCTACTGATGGCAGTGTAGATATTTCCATGTTTATACAGCTTGCGGTGTAGATATTTCCATATTTATACAGATGTCTGTGTTGGTATTTCCATGTGTATACAGATGGCATTGTAGGTATTTCAATGTTTATACAGATGGTGGTGTAGATATTTCCATGTTAATTCAGATGACTGTGTAGATATTTCCATGTTTGTACAGATGGCAGTGTAGATATTTCAATGTTTATATAGAGAGCAGTGGAGATATTTCCATGTTTATACACATAGCGGTGTACATATTTCCATGTTTATAGAGACAGCGGTGTAGGTATTTCCATGTTTATACAGATAGCGGTGCAGATATTTCCATGTTTATACAGATGCCTATGCAGATATTTCCATATTTATACAGAGGGATGTGTAGATATTTCTATGTTTATACAGATGGCAGTGTAGATATTTCCATGTTCCTACACATGACTGTGTAGTTATTTCCATGTTTATACAGATGGCTTTGTAGTTATTTCAATGTGTATAGAGATAGCGGTGTAGATATTTCCATGTTTATACAGATAGCGGTGTATATATTTCCATGTTTATACAGATCGTGGTGTAGATATTTCCATGTTTATACAGACCGCAGTGTAGATATTTCCATGTTTATAGAGATAGCAGTGTAGATATTTCCATGTTTTTACAGATGGCGGTGCTTATGTTTCCATCTATACACAGATTGCCGTGTAGGTATTTCCAGGTGTATACAGATGGCATTGTGGATATTTCCATGTTTATACAGACCGTGGTGTAGATATTTCCATGTTTATGCAGATGGCGGTGTAGATATTTCTATGTTTATAGAGAGAGCAGTGGAGACTGTGTAGATATTTCCATGTTTTTACAGATATCGGTGTAGATATTTCCATGTTTACACAGATTGCGGTGGAGATATTTCCATGTTTCTACAGATGGTATTGTAGATATTTCCATGTTTATACAGATGGCGGTGTAGATATTTCCATGTTTATATAGATGGTGGTGTAGATATTACCATGTGTATACAGATAGCGGTGTAGATATTTCCATGTTTATACAGATCGTTTTGAAGATATTTCCATGTTTATACAGATCGCGGTGTAGATATTTCCATGTTTATACAGATCGCGGTGTAGATATTTCCATGTTTATACAGATAGCGGTGTAGATATTTCCATGTTTATACAGATAGCGGTGTAGATATTTCCATGTTTGTAGAGATAGCAGTGTAGGTATTTCCATGTTTATAGACATAGCGGTGTAGATATTTCCATGTTTATATAGATGGCGTTGTAGATATTTCCATGATTATACCGATACCGGTGTTGGTATTTCCATGTTTATACTGATGGCGATGTAGATATTTCCATGTTTATACAGCTCGCGGTGCAGATATTTATATCTTTGTACAGATGGCATTGTAGATATTTCCTGATTCACACAGATGGCGGTGTTGATGTTTCCATGTTTATACAGATGGCGAAGTAGTTAGTTCCATGTTTATGGAGATGGTAGTGTAGATATTTTCATGTTTATAGAGATGGCGGTGTAGATATTTCCATGTTTATAGAGATAGCAGTGTAGATATTTCCATGTTTATACAGATGGCGGTGTAGATATTTCCATGGACATGCAGATGGCGGTGTAGATATTTCCATGTTTATACAGATAACGGTGTAGATATTTCCATGTTTACACAGATGGTTGTGTAGCTATTTCCGTGTTTATACACATGGCGGAGTAGATACTTCCATCTTTATGGAGATGGCAGTGTAGATATTTTCATGTTTATAGAGATGGCGGTGTAGATATTTCCATATTTATAGAGATAGCGGTGTAGATATTTCCATCTTTCTACAGATGGCCGTGTAGATATTTCCATGTTTATACAGATGGCCGTGTAGATATTTCCATATTTATACAGATGTCTGTGTAGATATTTCCATGTTTATACAGATAGCGATGCAGATATTTCCATGTTTGTACAGATGGCGGTGTTGATATTTCCATCTATACACAGATGGCCGTGTAGGTATTTCCATATGTATACAGATGGCGGCGCAGATATTTCCATGGATATGTAGATGGCGGTGCAGATATTTCCATGTTTATACCGATAGCGGTGTAGTTATTTCCATGTTTATATAGATTGCGGTGCAGATATTTCCATGTATGTACACATGGCTGTGTAGATATTTCCATGTTTATACAGATGGCGGTGTAGATATTTCCATATTTACAGAGATAGCGGTGTAGATATTTCCATCTTTCTACAGATGGCAGTGTAGATATTTCCATGTTTATACAGATGGCCATGTAGATATTTCCATATTTATACAGATGTCTGTGTAGATATTTCCATGTGTATACAGATGGTATTGTAGGTATTTCCATGTTTATACAGATGGTGGTGTAGATATTTCCATGTTTATTCAGATGACTTTGTAGATATTTCCATGTTTTTACAGATGGCAGTGTAGATATTTCAATGTTTATAGAGATGGCGCTGTAGATATTTCCATGATTAAACAGATACCGGTGTAGATATTTCCATGTTTATACAGACCGCCGTGCAGATATTTCCATGTTTATAGAGATAGCAGTGTAGATATTTCCATGTTTGTACAGATGGCGGTGTTGATGTTTCCATCTATACACAGATTGCCGTGTAGGTATTTCCATGTGTATACAGATGTCATTGCAGATATTTCCATGTTTATACAGATGGTGGTGTAGATATTTCCATGTTTACACAGCTGATGGTATAGGTATTTCCATGTTTATACAGATGGCGGTGTAGATATTTCCAAGTTTATAGAGATAGCGGTGTAGATATTGCCATATTTATAGAGATAACGGTGTAGAAGTTTCCATGTTTATACAGATAGCAGTGTAAATATTTCCATGTTTATACAGATCATGGTGTAGATATTTCCATGTTTATAGAGATAGCGGTGTAGATATTTCCATGTTTATACAGATAGCGGTGTAGATATTTCCATGTTTATACAGACCGCGGTGTAGATATTTCCATGTTTATACAGATAGCGATGCAGAAATTTCCATGTTTGTACAGATGGCGGTGTTGATATTTCCATCTATACACAGATTGCCGTGTAGGTGTTTCCATGTGTATACAGATGGCGGCGCAGATATTTCCATGGATATGTAGATGGCGGTGCAGATATTTCCATGTTTATACCGATAGCGGTGTAGTTATTTCCATGTTTATATAGATAGCGGTGTAGATATTTCCATGTATGTACACATGGCTGTGTAGATATTTCCATGTTTATACAGATGGCGGTGTAGATATTTCTATGTTTATACAGATAAGTTTGTAAGTATTTCCATGTTTATACAGATGGCGGTGTAGATATTTCGATATTTATAGAAATAGCAGTGGAGATATTTCCATGTTTATACAGATAGCGGTGTAGATATTTCCAAGTTTTTACAGATATCGGTGTAGATATTTCCATGTTTATAGAGATGGCGGTGTAGGTATTTCCATGTTCATAGAGATAGCGGTGTTGGTTTATCCATATTTATAGAGATAGCGGTGTGGACATTTCCATGTCTATACAGATAGGGGTGTGGATATTTCCGTGTTTATAGAGATGGCGGTGTAGATATTTCCATGTTTACACAGATCACGGTGTAGATATTTCCTTGTTTATACAAATAGCGGTGTAATATCCATGTTTATACAGATCACGGTGTAGATATTTCCTTGTTTATACAAATAGCGGTGTAATTTCCATGTTTATACAGATAGCGGTGTAGATATTTCCATGTATATACAGATGGCTGTGTAGATATTTCCATGTTTATACAGATGGCTGTGTAGTTATTTCCATGTATATACAGAGGGCTGTGTAGATATTTCCATGTTTATACAGATGCCTGTGTAGATATTTCCATGTTTATGGAGATAGCTGTGTAGATATTTCGATGTTCATACAGATCGCGGTGTATATGTTTCCATGTTTATACAGATAGCGGTGTAGATATTTCCATGTTTTTACAGATATCGGTGTAGATATTTCCATGTTTACACAGATTGCGGTGGAGATATTTCCATCTTTCTAGTGATGGCATTGTAGATATTTCCATGTTTATACAGATGGTGGTGTAGATATTTCCATGTTTATATAGATGGTGGTGTAGATATTACCATGTTTATACAGATAGCGGTGTAGATATTTCCAGGTTTATACACATCGTTTTGAAGATATTTCCATGTTTATACAGATCGCGGTGTAGATATTTCCATGTTTATACACATCGCGGTGTAGATATTTCCATGTCTATACAGATAGCGGTGTAGATATTTCCAAGTTTATACAGATCGCGGTGTTGATATTTCCATGTTTATACAGATAGCAGTGTAGGTATTTCCATGTTTATAGACATAGCGGTGTAGATATTTCCATGTCTATATAGATGGCGTTGTAGATATTTCCATGATTATACCGATAGCGGTGTTGGTATTTCCATGTTTATGCAGATAGCGATGTAGATATTTCCATGTTTATACAGCTCGCGGTGCAGATATTTATATCTTTATACAGATGGCATTGTAGATATTTCCTGATTCACACAGATGGCGGTGTAGATATATCCATGTTCATAGAGATAGCGTTGTTCATTTTTTCATGTTTATAGAGATAGCGCTGTGGATATTTCCATGTTTATACAGATAGGGGTGTGGATATTTCCGTGTTTATAGAGACGTCGGTGTAGATATTTCCATGTTTATACAGATCACGGTGTAGATATTTCCTTGTTTATACAAATAGCGGTGTATAGAGATAGAAGTGTAGATATTTCCATGTTTGTACAGATGGCGGTGTTGATGTTTCCATCTATACACAGATTGCCGTGTAGGTAATTCCATGTGTATACAGATGGCATTGTAGTTATTTCCATGTTTATACAGATGGTGGTGTAGATATTTCCATGTTTACACAGCTGACTGTATAGGTATTTCCATGTTTATACAGATGGCTGTGTAGATATTTCCATGTTTATACAGATGACTTTGTAGGTATTTCCATGTTTATACAGATGGCGGTGTAGATATTTCCATGTTTATGGAGATAGCTGTGTAGATATTTCGATGTTCATACAGATCACGGTGTATATGTTTCCATGTTTATACAGATAGCGGTGTAGATATTTCCATGTTTTTACAGATATCGGTGTAGATATTTCCATGTTTACACAGATTGCAGTGGAGATATTTGCATCTTTCTACAGATGGCATTGTAGATATTTCTATGTTTATACAGATGGCGGTGTGGATATTTCCATGTTTATATAGATGGTGGTGTAGATATTACCATGTTTATACAGATAGCGGTGTAGATATTTCCATGTTTATACAGATAGCGTTGTAGATATTTCCATGCTTATACAGATCGTTTTGAAGATATTTCCAAGTTTATAAAGATCGCGCTGTAGATATTTCCATGTTTATACAGATCGCGGTGTAGATATTTCCATGTTTATACAGATGACTTTGTAGGTATTTCCATGTGTATACAGATGGCGGCGCAGATATTTCCATGGATACGTAGATGGCGGTGCAGATATTTCCATGTTTATACCGATAGCGGTGTAGTTATTTCCATGTTTATATAGATAGCGGTGTTGATATTTCCATGTATGTACACATGGCTTTGTAGATATTTCCATGTTTATACAGATGGCGGTGTCGATATTTCTATGTTTATACAGATAAGTTTGTAAGTATTTCCATGTTTATACAGATGGCGGTGTAGATATTTCGATATTTATAGAAATAGCAGTGGAGATATTTCCATGTTTATACAGATAGCGGTGTAGATATTTCCAAGTTTTTACAGATATCGGTGTAGATATTTCCATGTTTATAGAGATGGCGGTGTAGATAATTCCATGTTCATAGAGATAGCGGTGTTGATTTTTCCATGTTTATAGAGATAGCGGTGTGGATATTTCCATGTTTATACAGATAGGGGTGTGGATATTTCCATGTTTATAGAGATGGCGTTGTAGATATTTCCATGTTTATAAAGATCACAGTGTAGATATTTCCTTGTTTATACAAATAGCGGTGTAATATCCATGTTTATACAGATCACGGTGTAGATATTTCCTTGGTTATACAAATAGCGGTGTAATTTCCATTTTTATACAGATAGCGGTGTAGATATTTCCATGTATATACAGATGGCTGTGTAGATATTTCCATGTTTATACACATGGCTGTGTAGCTATTTCCATGTTTATACAGATGACTTTGTTGGTATTTCCATGTTTATACAGAAGGCAGTGTAGATATTTCCATGTTTATGGAGATAGCTGTGTAGATATTTCGATGTTCATACAGATCGCGGTGTAGATATTTCCATGTTTATACAGATCACGGTGTATATGTTTCCATGTTTATACAGATAGCGGTGTAGATATTTCCATGTTTTTACAGATATCGGTGTAGATATTTCCATGTTTACACAGATTGCGGTGGAGATATTTCCATCTTTCTACAGATGGCATTGTAGATATTTCCATGTTTTTACAGATGGCGGTGTAGATATTTCCATGGACATGCAGATGGCGGTGTAGATATTTCCATGTTTATACAGAAAACGGTGTAGATATTTCCAAGTTTTTACAGATATCGGTGTAGATATTTCCATGTTTATAGAGATGGCGGTGTAGATATTTCCATGTTCATAGAGATAGCGGTGTTGGTTTTTCCATATTTATAGAGATAGCAGTGTGGATATTTCCATGTTTATACAGATAGGGGTGTGGATATTTCCGTGTTTATAGAGATGGCGGTGTAGATATTTCCATGTTTATACAGATCGCGGTGTAGATATTACCTTGTTTATACAAATAGCGGTGTGATTTCCATGTTTATATAGATAGCGGTGTAGATATTTCCATGTATATATAGATGGCTGTGTAGATATTTCCATGTTTATACAGATGGCTGTGTAGATATTTCCATGTTTATACAGATGACTTTGTAGGTATTTCCATGTTTATACAGATCGCGGTGTAGATGTTTCCATGTATATACAGATGGCTGTGTAGGTATTTCCATGCTTATACAGATAGCGGTGTAGATATTTCCATGTATATACAGATGGCGGTGTAGATGTTTCCATGTTTATACAGATGGCGAAGTAGTTAGTTCCATATTTATGGAGATGGCAGTGTAGATATTTTCATGTTTATAGAGATGGCAGTGTAGATATTTCCATGTTTATAGAGATAGCAGTGTAGATATTTCCATGTTTATACAGATGGCGGTGTAGATATTTCCATGGACATGCAGATGGCGGTGTAGATATTTCCATGTTTATACAGACCGTGGTGTTGATATTACCATGTTTATACAGATCATGGTGTAGATATTTCCATGTTCATACAGATCGCGGTGTTGATATTACCATGTTTATAGGGATAGAGGTGCAAATATTTCCACATTAATACAAATAGCGGTGTAGTTATTAGCATGTTTATACAGATAGCGGTGTAGATATTTCCATGTATAAGCAGATGTCTGTGTATATATTTCCATGTTTAAACAGATGATGGTGTAGATATTTCCTTGTTTATACAAATAGCGGTGTATATATTTCCATGTTTATAGAGATAGCAGTGTAGATATTTCCATGTATATACAGATTGCTGTGTAGATATTTCCATGTTTATACAGATGGCTGTGTAGATATTTCCATGTTTATACCGATGACTTTGTAGGTATTTCCATGTTTATGCAGATGGCGGTGTAGATATTTCCATGTTTATAGAGATAGCTGTGTAGATATTTCCATGTTTACACAGATAGCGGTCTAGTTATTTCCATGTTTATACAGATCGCGGCGAAGATATTTCCATGTTAATACAGATCGCAGTGTAGATATTTCCATGTTTATACAGATAGCTGTGTAGATATTTCCATGTTTATACAGATGGCGGTACAGATATTTCCATGTTTATAGAGATGGCGGTGTAGATATTTCCATGTTTACAGAGATAGCAGTGTAGATATATCCATGTTCATAGAGATAGCAGTAAGGATATTTCCATGTTTATACAGATAGCAGAGTAGATATTTCCACTTTTATAGAGATAGCGGTTTAGATATTTCATATTTATACAGATAGCGGTGTAGATATTTCTATGTTTATACAGATTGCGGTGTAGATATTTCCATGTTTATAGAGATAGCGGTGTAGATATTTCCATGTTTGTACAGATGGCGGTGTTGATATTTCCATCTATACACAGATGGCCGTGAAGATATTTCCATGTTTATACAGATGGCGGCGCAGATATTTCCATGGACATGCAGATGGCGGTGTAGATATTTCCATGTTTATACAGATAGCGGTGTAGATATTTCCATGTTTACACAGATGGTGGTGTAGATATTTCCGTGTTTACACATGGCGGAGTAGATACTTCCATCTTTATGGAGATGACTGTACAGATATTTTCACGTTTATAGAGATGGCGGCGTAGATATTTCCATATTTGTAGAGATAGCGGTGAAGATATTTCCATCTTTCTACAGATTGGAGTGTAGATATTTCCATGTTTATGCTGCTGGCATTGTAGATATTTCCATATTTATACAGATGTCTGTGTAGGTATTTCCATGTGTATACAGATGGTATTGTAGCTATTTCCATGTTTATACAGATGGTGGTGTAGATATTTCCATGTTTATTCAGATGACTGTGTACATATTTCCATGTTTTTACAGATGGCAGTGTAGATGTTTCAATGTTTATAGAGATCGCGTTGTAGATATTTCCATGTTTATACAGATAACGGTGGAGATATTTCCATGTTTATACAGACAGCAGTGGTGATATTTCCATGTTTATACACATAGCGGTGTATATATTTCCATGTTTATAGAGACAGCGGTGTAGGTATTTCCATCTTTACACAGATAGTGGTTCAGATATTTCCATGTTTATACAGATGCCAATGCAGATATTTCCATGATTGTATAGACCGCAGTGTATATATTTCCATGTTTATAGAGATAGCAGTGTAGATATTTCCATGTTTGTACAGATGGCGGTGTTGATGTTTCCATATATACACAGATTGCCGTGTAGGTATTTCCATGTGTATACAGATGGCATTGTAGATATTTCCATCTTTTTACAGATGGTGGTGTGTATATTTCCATGTTTACACAGATGACTGTATAGGTATTTCCATGTTTATACAGATGGCGATGTTGATATTTTCATGTTTATAGAGATATCGGTGTAGATATTTCCATATTTATACAGATAACGGTGTAGAAATTTCCATGTTCATACAGATAGCGGTGTAAATATTTCCATGTTTATACAGATCACGGTGTAGATATTTCCATGTTTATAGAGATAGCGGTGTAGATATCTCCATGTTTATACAGACCGCGGTGTCCATATTTCCATGTTTATACAGATAGCGATGCAGATATTTCCATGGTTGTACAGATGGCGGTGTTGATATTTCCATCTATACACAGATGACCGTGTAGATATTTCCATGTTTATACAGATGGCGGCACAGATATTTCCATGGATATGTAGATGGTGGTGTAGCTATTTCCATGTTTATACAGATAGCGGTGAAGTTATTTCCATGTTTATATAGATAGCGGTGTAGATATTTCCATGTATATACACATGGCTGTGTAGATATTTCCATGTTTATACAGATGGCGGTGTAGATATTTCCATGTTTATACAGATAACTTTGTAAGTATTTCCATGTTTATACAGACGGCGGTGTAGATATTTCGATGTCTATAGAGATAGCAGTTGAGATATTTCCATTTTTATTCAGATAGCCGTGTAGATATTTCCATGTTTATACTGATCGTGATGTAGATATTTCCATGTTTACAGATGGCAGTGTAGATATTTCCATCTTCATAGAGATAGCGGTGTTGATTTTTCCATGTTTATAGAGATAGCGGCGTGGATATTTCCTTGTTTATACAGATAGGGGTGTAGATATTTCCATGTTTTTAGAGATGGCAGTGAAGATATTTCCATTTTTATAAAGATCACGGTGTAGATATTTCCATGTTTTACAAATAGCAGTGTAGTTATTTCCATGTTTATACAGATAGCGGTGTAGATATTTCCATGTATATACAGATGGCTGTGTAGATATTTCCATGTTTATACAGATGGCTTTGTAGATATTTCCATGTTTATACAGATTACTTTGCAGGTATTTCCATGTTTATACAGATGGCGGTGTAAATATTTCCATGTTTATAGAGATAGCTGTGTAGATATTTCCATGTTTATACAGATAGCGGTGTAGATATTTCCATGTTTATACAGATCACGGTGTAGATATTTCCATGTTTACACAGATGGTGGTGTAGATATTTCCGTGTTTACACATGGCGGAGTAGATACTTCCATCTTTATGGAGATGACTGTGTAGATATTTTCACATTTATAGAGATGGCGGCGTAGATATTTCCATATTTATAGAGATAGCGGTGTAGATATTTCCATCTTTCTACAGATGGCAGTGTAGATTTTTCCAGGTTTATGCTGCTGGCAGTGTAGATATTTCCATATTTATACAGATGTATGTGTAGGTATTTCCATGTGTATACAGATGGTATTGTAGCTATTTCCATGTTTATACAGATGGTGGTGTAGATATTTCCATGTTTATTCAGATGACTGTGTACATATTTCCATGTTTTTACAGATGGCAGTGTAGATATTTCAATGTTTATAGAGATCGCGTTGTAGATATTTCCATGTTTATACAGATAACGGAGGAGATATTTCCATGTTTATACAGACATCAGTGGTGATATTTCCATGTTTATACACATAGCGGTGTACATATTTCCATGTTTATAGAGACAGCGGTGTAGGTATTTCCATGTTTATACAGATAGTGGTTCAGATATTTCCATGTTTATAGAGATAGAAGTGTAGATATTTCCATGTTTGTACAGATGGCGGTGTTGATGTTTCCATCTATACACAGATTGCCGTGTAGGTATTTCCATGTTTATACAGAAGGCATTGTAGATATTTCCATGTTTATACAGATGGTGGTGTAGATATTTCCATGTTTACACAGCTGACTGTATAGGTATTTCCATGTTTATACAGATGGCGGTGTAGATATTTCCACGTTTATAGAGATAGCGGTGTAGATATTTCCATATTTATACAGATAACGGTGTAGAAGTTTCCATGTTTATGCAGATAGCAGTGTAAATATTTCCATGTTTATACAGATCATGGTGTAGATATTTCCATGTTTATAGAGATAGCGGTGAAGATATTTCCATGTTTATACAGATAGCGGTGTAGATATTTCCATGTTTATACACACCGCGGTGTAGATATTTCCATGTTTATACAGATAGCGATGCAGATATTTCCATGTTTGTACAGATGCCGGTGTTGATATTTCCATCTATACAGAGATGACCGTGTAGGTATTTCCATGTTTATACAGATGGCGGCGCAGATATTTCCATGGTTATGTAGATGGCGGTGCAGATATTTCCATGTTTATACCGATAGCGGTGTAGTTATTTCCATGTTTATATAGATAGCGGTGTAGATATTTCTATGTATGTACACATGGCTGTGTAGATATTTCCATGTTTATACAGATGGCGGTGTAGATATTTCTATGTTTATAGAGATAAGTTTGTAAGTATTTCCATGTTTATACAGATGGCGGTGTAGATATTTCGATATTTATAGAAATAGCAGTGGAGATATTTCCATGTTTATACAGATAGCGGTGTAGATATTTCCAAGTTTTTACAGATATCGGTGTAGATATTTCCATGTTTATAGAGATGGCGGTGTAGATATTTCCATGTTCATAGAGATAGCGGTGTTGGTTTTTCCATATTTATAGAGATAGCGGTGTGGATATTTCCATGTTTATACAGATAGGGGTGTGGATATTTCTGTGTTTATAGAGATGGCGGTGTAGATATTTCCATGTTTATACAGATCATGGTGTAGATATTTCCTTGTTTATACAAATAGCGGTGTAATATCCATGTTTATACAGATCACGGTGTAGATATTTCCTTGTTTATACAAATAGCGGTGTAATTTCCATGTTTATACAGATAGCGGTGTAGATATTTCCATGTATATACAGATGGCTGTGTAGATATTTCCATGTTTATACAGATGGCTGTGTAGATATTTCCATGTTTATACAGATGACTTTGTAGGTATTTCCATGTTTATACAGAAGGCGGTGTAGATATTTCCATGTTTATGGAGATAGCTCTGTAGATATTTCGATGTTCATACAGATCGCGGTGTATATGTTTCCATGTTTATACAGATAGCGGTGTAGATATTTCCATGTTTTTACAGATATCGGTGTAGATATTTCCATGTTTACACAGATTGCGGTGGAGATATTTCCATCTTTCTACAGATGGCATTGTAGATATTTCCATGTTTATACAGATGGCGGTGTAGATATTTCCATGTTTATATAGATGGTGGTGTAGATATTACCATGTTTATACAGATAGCGGTGTAGATATTTCCATGTTTATACAGATCGTTTTGAAGTTATTTCCATGTTTATACAGATCGCGGTGTAGATATTTCCATGTTTATACAGATCGCGGTGTAGATATTTCCATGTTTATACAGATAGCGGTGTAGATATTTCCATGTTTATACAGATAGCGGTGTAGATATTTCCATGTTTATAGAGATAGCGGTGTAGTTATTTCCATGTTTATAGACATAGCGGTGTAGATATTTCCAAGTTTATACAGTTGGCGTTGTAGATATTTCCATGATTATACCGATAGCGGTGTTGGTATTTCCATGTTTATACTGATAGCGATGTAGATATTTCCATGTTTATACAGCTCGCGGTGCAGATATTTATATCTTTATACAGATGGCATTGTATATATTTCCTGATTCACACAGATGGTGGTGTAGATGTTTCCATGTTTATACAGATGGCGAAGTAGTTAGTTCCATGTTTATGGAGATGGTAGTGTAGATATTTTCATGTTTATAGAGATGGCGGTGTAGATATTTCCATGTTTATAGAGATAGCAGTGTAGATATTTCCATGTTTATACAGATGGCGGTGTAGATATTTCCATGGACATGCAGATGGCGGTGTAGATATTTCCATGTTTATACAGATAACGGTGTAGATATTTCCATGTTTACGCAGATGGTGGTGAAGATATTTCCCTGTTTATACACATGGCGGAGTAGATACTTCCATCTTTATGGAGACGGCAGTGTAGATATATTCATGTTTATAGAGATGGCGGTGTAGATATTTCCATATTTATAGAGATAGCGTTGTAGATATTTCCATCTTTCTACAGATGGCCGGGTAGATATTTCCATGTTTATACAGATGGCCGTGTAGATATTTCCATATTTATACAGATGTCTGTGTAGATATTTCCATGTGTATACAGATGGTATTGTAGGTATTTCCATGTTTATACAGATGGTGGTGTAGATATTTCCATGTTTATTCAGATGACTGTGTAGATATTTCCATGTTTTTACAGATGGCAGTGTAGATATTTCAATGTTTATAGAGATGGCGCTGTAGATATTTCCATGTTTAAACAGATACCGGTGTAGATATTTCCATGTTTATACAGACCGCCGTGTGGATATTTCCATGTTTATAGAGATAGAAGTGTAGATATTTCCATGTTTGTACAGATGGCCGTGTTGATGTTTCCATCTATACACAGATTGCCGTGTAGGTATTTCCATGTGTATACAGATGGCATTGTAGATATTTCCATGTTTATACAGATGGTGGTGTAGATATTTCCATGTTTACACAGCTTACTGTATAGGTATTTCCTTGTTTATACAGATGGCGGTGTAGATATTTCCAAGTTTATAGAGATAGCGGTGTAGATATTTCCATATTTATACAGATAACGGTGTAGAAGTTCCCATGTTTATACAGATAGCGGTGTAAATATTTCCATGTTTATACAGATCATGGTGTAGATATTTCCATGTTTATAGAGATAGCGGTGTAGATATTTCCATGTTTATACAGATAGCGGTGCAGATATTTCCATGTTTATACAGACCACGGTGTAGATATTTCCATGTTTATACAGATAGCGATGCAGATATTTCCATGTTTGTACAGATGGCGGTGTTGATATTTCCATCTATACACAGATTGCCGTGTAGGTATTTGCATGTGTATACAGATGGCGGCGCAGATATTTCCATGGATATGTAGATGGCGGTGCAGATATTTCCATGTTTATACCGATAGCGGTGTAGTTATTTCCATGTTTATATAGATAGCGGTGTAGATATTTCCATGTATGTACACATGGCTGTGTAGATATTTCCATGTTTATACAGACGGCGATGTAGATATTTCCATGTTTATACAGATAAGTTTGTAAGTATTTCCATGTTTATACAGTTGGCGGTGTAGATATTTCGATATTTATAGAAATAGCAGTGGAGATATTTCCATGTTTATACAGATAGCGGTGTAGATATTTCCAAGTTTTTACAGACATCGGTGTAGATATTTCCATGTTTATAGAGATGGCGGTGTAGATATTTCCATGTTCATAGAGATAGCGGTGTTGGTTTTTCCATATTTATAGAGATAGCGGTGTGGATATTTCCATGTTTATACAGATAGGGGTGTGGATATTTCCATGTTTATAGAGATGGCGGTGTAGATATTTCCATGTTTATACAGATCACGGTGTAGATATTTCCTAGTTTATACAAATAGCGGTGTAATATCCATGTTTATACAGATCACGGTGCAGATATTTCCTTGTTTATACAAATAGCGGTGTGATTTCCATGTTTATACAGATAGCTGTGTAGATATTTCCATGTATATACAGATGGCTGTGTAGATATTTCCATGTTTATACAGATGGCTGTGTAGATATTTCCATGTTTATACAGATGACTTTGTAGGTATTTCCATGTTTATACAGATAGCGGTGTAGATATTTCCATGTTTATGGAGATAGCTGTGTAGATATTTCGATGTTCATACAGATCGCGGTGTATATGTTTCCATGTTTATACAGATAGCGGTGTAGATATTTCCATCTTTTTACAGATATCGGTGTAGATATTTCCATGTTTACACAGATTGCGGTGGAGATATTTCCATCTTTCTACAGATGGCATTGTAGATATTTCCATGTTTATACAGATGGCGGTGTAGATATTTCCATGTTTATATAGATGGCGGTGTAGATATTACCATGTTTATACAGATAGCAGTGTAGATATTTCCATGTTTATACAGACCGTTTTGAAGATATATCCATGTTTATACAGATCCCGGTGTAGATATTTCCATGTTTATACAGATCGCGGTGTAGATATTTCCATGTTTATACAGATAGCGGTGTAGATATTTCCATGTTTGTACAGATAGCGGTGTAGATATTTCCATGTTTATAGAGATAGCAGTGTAGGTATTTCCATGTTTATAGACATAGCGGTGAAGATATTTCCATGTTTACAGAGATAGCAGTGTAGGTATTTCCATGTTTATAGACATAGCGGTGTAGATATTTCCATGTTTATATAGATGGCGTTGTAGATATTTCCATGATTATACTGATAGCGGTGTTGGTATTTCCATGTTTATACAGATAGCGATGTAGATATTTCCATGTTTATACAGCTCGCGGTGCAGATATTTATATATTTATACAGATGGCATTGTAGATATTTCCTGATTCACACAGATGGCGGTGTAGATGTTTCCATGTTTATACAGATTGCGAAGTAGTTAGTTCCATGTTTATGGAGATGGTAGTGTAGATATTTTCATGTTTATAGAGATGGCGGTGTAGATATTTCCATGTTTATAGAGATAGCAGTGTAGATATTTCCATGTTTATACAGATGGCGGTGTAGATATTTCCATGTTTACGTAGATGGTGGTGTAGATATTTCCGTGTTTATACAGATAGCGGTGTAGATAATTCCATGTTTATACAGATCGTTTTGAAGGTATTTCCATGTTTATACAGATCGCGGTGTAGATATTTCCATGTTTATACAGATCGCGGTGTTGATATTTCCATGTTTATACAGATAGCGGTGTAGATATTTCCATGTTTATACAGATAGCAGTGTAGATATTTCCATCTTCATAGAAATAGCAGTGTAGGTATTTCCATGTTTATAGACATAGCGGTGTAGATATTTGCATGTTTATATAGATGGCGTTGTAGATATTTCCATGATTATACTGATAGCGGTGTTGGTATTTCCATGTTTATACAGATAGCGATGTAGATATTTCCATGTTTATACAGCTCGCGGTGCAGATATTTATATCTTTATACAGATGGCATTGTAGATATTTCCTGATTCACACAGATGGCGGTGTAGAAGTTTCCATGTTTATACAGATGGCGAACTAGTTAGTTCCATGTTTATGGAAATGGTAGTGTAGATATTTTCATGTTTATAGAGATGGAGGTGTAGATATTTCCATGTTTATAGAGATAGCAGTGTAGATATTTCCATGTTTATACAGATGGCGGTGTAGATATTTCCATGGACATGCAGATGGAGGTGTAGATATTTCCATGTTTATACAGATAACGGTGTAGATATTTCCATGTTTACGCAGATGGTGGTGTAGATATTTCCGTGTTTATACACATGGCAGAGTAGATACTTCCATCTTTATGGAGATGGCAGTGTAGATAATTTCATGTTTATAGAGATGGCGGTGTAGATATTTCCATATTTATAGAGATAGCGGTGTAGATATTTCCATCTTTCTACGGATGGCCGTGTAGATATTTCCATGTTTATACAGATGGCCGCGTAGATATTTCCATATTTATACAGATGTCTGTGTAGATATTTCCATGTGTATACAGATGGTATTGTAGGTATTTCCATGTTTATACAGATGGTGGTGTAGAGATTTCCATGTTTATTCAGATGACTGTGTAGATATTACCATGTTTTTACAGATGGCAGTGTAGATAGTTCAATGTTTATAGAGATGGGGCACTAGATATTTCCATGTTTAAACATATACAGGTGTAGATATTTCCATGTTTATACAGACCGCCGTGTAGATATTTCCATGTTTATAGAGATAGAAGTGTAGATATTTCCATGTTTGTACCGATGGCGTTGTTGAAGTTTCCATCTATACACAGATTTCCGTGTAGGTATTTCCATGTGTATACAGATGGCATTGCAGATATTTCCATGTTTATATAGATGGTGGTGTAGATATTTCCATGTTTACACACCTGACTGTATAGTTATTTCCATGTTTATACACATGGCGGTGTAGATATTTCCAAGTTTATAGAGATACCGGTGTAGATATTTCCATATTTATACAGATAACGGTGTAGAAGTTTCCATGTTTATACAGATAGCAGTGTAAATTTTTACATGTTTATACAGATCATGGTGTAGATATTTCCATGTTTATAGAGATAGCGGTGTAGATATTTCCATGTTTATAAAGATAGCGGTGCAGATATTTCCATGTTTATACAGATAGCGGTGTAGATATTTCCATGTTTATACAGATCGTTTTGAAGATATTTCCATGTTTATACAGATCGCGGTGTAGATATTTCCATGTTTATACACATCGCGGTGTAGATATTTCCATGTTTATACAGATAGCGGTGTAGATATTTCCATGTTTATACAGATCGCGGTGTAGATATTTCCATGTTTATAGAGATAGCAGTGTAGGTATTTCCATGTTTATAGACATAGCGGTGTAGATATTTCCATGTTTATATAGATGGCGTTGTAGATATTTCCATGATTATACCGATAGCGGTGTTGGTATTTCCATGTTTATGCAGATAGCGATGTAGATATTTCCATGTTTATACAGCTCGCGGTGCAGATATTTATATCTTTATTCAGATGGCATTGTAGATATTTCCTGATTCACACAGATGGCGGTGTAGATATTTCCATGTTCATAGAGATAGCGTTGTTCATTTTTTCATGTTTATAGAGATAGCGGTGTGGATATTTCCATGTTTATACAGATAGGGTTGTGGATATTTCCGTGTTTATAGAGACGGCGGTGTAGATATTTCCATGTTTATACAGATCACGGTGTAGATATTTCCTTGTTTATACAAATAGCGGTGTAATATCCATGTTTATACAGATCACGGTGTAGATATTTCCTTGTTCATACAAATAGCGGTGTAATTTCCATGTTTATACAGATAGCGGTGTAGATATTTCCATGTATATACAGATGGCTGTGTAGATATTTCCATGTTTATACAGATGGCTTTGTAGATATTTCCATGTTTATACAGATGGCTGTGTAGATATTTCCATGTTTATACAGATGACTTTGTAGGTATTTCCATGTTTATACAGATGGCGGTGTAGATATTTCCATGTTTCTGGAGATAGCTGTGTAGATATTTCGATGTTCATACAGATCGCGGTGTATATGCTACCATGTTTATACAGATAGCGGTGTAGATATTTCCATGTTTTTACAGATATCAGTGTAGATATTTCCATGTTTACACAGATTGCGGTGGAGATATTTCCGTGTTTCTACAGATGGCGGTGTAGATATTTCCATGTTTATATAGATGGTGGTGTAGATATTACCATGTTTATACAGATAGCGGTGTAGATATTTCCATGTTTATGCAGATCGTTTTGAAGATATTTCCATGTTTATACAGATCCCGGTGTAGATATTTCCATGTTTATACAGATCGCGCTGTAGATATTTCCATGTTTATACAGATAGCGGTGTAGATATTTCCATGTTTATACAGATAGCGGTGTAGATATTCCCATGTTTATACAGACCGCGGTGTAGATATTTCCATGTTTATACAGATAGCGATGCAGATATTTCCATGTTTGTACAGATGGCGGTGTTGATATTTCCATCTATACACAGATGACCGTGTAGATATTTCCATGTTTATAGAGATGGCGGCGCAGATATATCCTTGGATATGTAGATGGTGGTGCAGATATTTCCATGTTTATACCGATAGCGGTGTAGTTATTTCCATGTTTATATAGATAGCGGTGTAGATATTTCCATGTATGTACACATGGCTGTGTAGATATTTCCATGTTTATACAGATGGCGGTGTAGATATTTCTATGTTTATACAGATAAGTTTGTAAGTATTTCCATGTTTATACAGATGGCGGTGTAGATATTTCAATATTTATAGAAATAGCAGTGGAGTTATTTCCATGTTTATACAGATGGCATTGTAGATATTTCCATGTGTATACAGATGGCATTGTAGATATTTCCATGTTTATACAGATGACTGTATAGGTATTTCCATGTTTTTACAGATGGCATTGTAGATATTTCCTGATTCACACAGATGGCGGTGTAGATGTTTCCATGTCTATACAGATGGCGAAGTAGTTAGTTCCATGTTTATGGAGATGGTAGTGTAGATATTTTCATGTTAATAGAGATGGCGGTGTAGATATTTCCATGTTTTTAGAGATAGCATTGTAGATATTTCCATGTTTATACAGATGGCGGTGTAGATATTTCCATGGACATGCAGATGGCGGTGTAGATATTTACATGTTTATACAGATAACGGTGTAGATATTTCCATGTTTACGCAGATGGTGGTGTAGATATTTCCGTGTTTATACACATGGCGGAGTAGTTACTTCCATCTTTATGGAGATGGCAGTGTAGATATTTTCATGTTTATAGAGATGGCGGTGTAGATATTTCCATATTTATAGAGATAGCGCTGTAGATATTTCCATCTTTCTACAGATGGCAGTGTAGATATTTCCATGTTTTACAGATGGCCGTGTAGTTATTTCCATATTTATACAGATGTCTGTGTAGATATTTCCATGTGTATACAGAAGCTATTGTTGGTATTTCCATGTTTATACAGATGGTGGTGTAGATATTTCCATGTTTATTCAGATGACTGTGTAGATATTTCCATGTTTTTACAGATGGCATTGTAGATATTTCAATGTTTATAGAGATGGCGCTGTAGATATTTCCATGATTAAACAGATACCGGTGCAGATATTTCCATGTTTATACAGACCGCCGTGTAGATATTTCCATGTTTATAGAGATAGCAGTGTAGATATTTCCATGTTTGTACAGATGGCGGTGTTGATGTTTCCATCTATACACAGATTGCCGTGTAGGTATTTCCATGTGTATACAGATGGCATTGTAGATATTTCCATGTTTATACCGATGGTGGTGTAGATATTTCCATGTTTACAAAGCTGACTCTATAGGTATTTCCATGTTTATACAGATGGCGGTGTAGATATTTCCAAGTTTATAGAGATAGCGGTGTAGATATTTCCATATTTATACAGATAACGGTGTAGAAGTTTCCATGTTTATACAGATAGCAGTGTAAATATTTCCATGTTTATACAGATCATGGTGTAGATATTTCCATGTTTATAGAGATAGCGGTGTAGTTATTTCCATGTTTATACAGACCGCGGTGTAGATATTTCCATGTTTATACAGATAGCGATGCAGATATTTCCATGTTTGTACAGATGGCGGTGTTGATATTTCCATCTATACACAGATGGCCGTGTAGGTATTTCCATGTGTATACAGATGGCGGCGCAGATATTTCCATGGATATGTAGACGGCGGTGCAGATATTTCCATGTTTATACCGATAGCGGTGTAGTTATTTCCATGTTTATATAGATAGCGGTGTAGATATTTCCATGTATGTACACATGGCTGTGTAGATATTTCCATGTTTATACAGATGGCGGTGTAGATATTTCTATGTTTATACAGATAAGTTTGTAAATATTTCCATGTTTATACAGATGGCCGTGTAGATATTTCGATATTTATACAGATGTCTGTGTAGATATTTCCATGTGTATACAGATGGTACTGTAGGTATTTCCATGTTTATACAGTTGGTGGTGTAGATATTTCCATGTTGATTCAGATGACTGTGTAGATATTTCCATGTTTTTACAGATGGCAGTGTAGATATTTCCATGTTTATAGAGATGGGGCTGTAGATATTTCCATGATTAAACAGATACCGGTGTAGATATTTCCATGTTTATACAGACCGCCGTGTAGATATTAGCATGTTTATAGAGATAGCAGTGTAGATATTTCCATGTTTGTACAGATGGCTGTGTTGAAGTTTCCATCTATACACAGATTGCCGTGTAGGTATTTCCATGTGTATACAGATGGCATTGTAGATATTTCCATGTTTATACAGATGGTGGTGTAGATATTTCCATGTTTACACAGATAAGTTTGTAAGTATTTCCATGTTTATGCAGATGGCGGTGTAGATATTTCGATATTTATAGAAATAGCAGTGGAGATATTTCCATGTTTATACAGATAGCGGTGTAGATATTTCCAAATTTTTACAGATATCGGTGTAGATATTTCCATGTTTATAGAGATGGCGGTGTAGATATTTCCATGTTCATAGAGATAGCGGTGTTGGTTTTTCCATATTTATAGAGATAGCGTTGTGGATATTTCCATGTTTATACAGATAGGGGTGTGGATATTTCCATGTTTATAGAGATGGCGGTGTAGATATTTCCATGTTTATACAGATCACGGTGTAGATATTTCCTTGTTTATACAAATAGCGGTGTAATATCCATGTTTATACAGATCACGGTGTTGATATTTCCTTGTTTATACAAATAGCGGTGTAATTTCCATGTTTATACAGATAGCTGTGTAGATATTTCGATGTTCATACAGATCGCGGTGTATATGTTTCCATGTTTATACAGATAGCGGTGTAGATATTTCCATGTTTTTACAGATATCGGTGTAGATATTTCCATGTTTACACAGATTGCGGTGGAGATATTTCCATGTTTCTACAGATGGCATTGTAGATATTTCCATGTTTATACAGATGGCGGTGTAGATATTTCCATGTTTATATAGATGGTGGTGTAGATATTACCATGTTTATACAGATAGCGGTGTAGATATTTCCATGTTTATACAGATCGTTTTGAAGATATTTCCATGTTTATACAGATCGCGGTATAGATATTTCCATGTTTATACAGATCGCGGTGTAGATATTTCCATGTTTATACAGATAGCGGTGTAGATATTTCCATGTTTATACAGATAGCGGTGTAGATAGTTCCATGTTTGTAGAGATAGCAGTGTAGGTATTTCCATGTTTATAGACATAGCGGTGTAGATATTTCCATGTTTGTACAGATGGCGGTGCTGATATTTCCATCTATACACAAATGGCCGTGTAGATATTTCCATGTTTATACAGATTGCGGTATAGATATTTCCATGATTATATAGATGGTAGTGTAGATATTACCATGTTTATACAGATAGCGGTGTAGATATTTCCATGTTTATACAGATCGTGGTGAAGATATTTCCATGTTTATACAGATCGTAGTGTAGATATTTCCATGTTTATACAGATCACGGTGTAGATATTTCCATGTGTATACAAATAGCGGTGTAGTTATTTCCATGTTTATACAGATTGCGGTGTAGATATTTCCATGTATATACAGATGGCTGTGTAGATATTTCCATCTTTATACAGATGGCTGTGTATATATTTCCATGTTTATATAGATGACTTTGTAGATATTTCCATGTTTATACAGATGGCGGTGTAGATATTTCCATGTTTATGGATATAGCGGTGTAGGTATTTCCATGTTCATACAGATCGAGGTGTAGATATTTCCATGTTTATACAGATCGCGGTGTATATATTTCCATGTTTATACAGATAGCGGTGTAGATATTTCCATGTTTTTACAGATATCGGTGTATATATTTCCATGTTTACACAGATTGCGGTGGAGATATTTCCATCTTTCTACAGATGGCATTGTAGATATTTCCATGTTTATAGAGATGGCGGTGTAGATATTTCCATGTTTATATAGATGGTGGCGTAGATATTACCATGTTTATACAGATAGCGGTATAGATATTTCTATGCTTATACAGATCATTTTGAATATATTTCCATGTTTATACAGTCGGCGGTGTAGATATTTCCATGTTAATACAGATCGCGGTGTAGATATTTCCATGTTTATACAGATAGCGGTGTAGATATTCCCATGTTTATAGAGATAGCGGTGTAGGTATTTCCATGTTTATAGACATAGCGCTGTAGATATTTCCGTGTTTATATAGGTGGCGGCCTAGATATTTCCATGGACATGTAGATGGCGGTGTAGATATTTCCATGTTTATACAGATAGCAGTGTAGATATTTCCATGTTTACACAGATGGTGGTGTAGTTATTTCCGTGTTTATACACATGGCTGAATAGATACTTCCAACTTTATGGAGATGACAGTGTAGATATTTTCATCTTTATAGAGATGGTGGTGTAGATATTTCCATATTTATAGAGATAGCGGTGTAGATATTTCCATCTTTCTACAGATGGCAGTGTGGAAATTTCCATGTTTATACAGATGGCTGTGTAGATATTTCCATATTTATACAGATGTCTGTGTAGATATTTCCATGTTTATACAGATGGTATTGTAGCTATTTCCATGTTTATACAGATGGTGGTGAAGATATTTCCATGTTTATTCAGATGACTGTGTAGATATTTCCATGTTTTTACAGATGGCAGTGTAGATATTTCAATGTTTATAGAGATGGCGCTGTAGATATTTCCATGTTTAAACCGATACCGGTGTAGATATTTCCATGTTTATACAGACCGCGGTGTAGATATTTCCATGTTTATAGAGATAGCGGTGCAGGTATTTCCATGTTTGTACAGATGGCGGTGTTGATATATCCATCTATACACAGATGACCGTGTAGATATTTCCATGTTTATACAGATGGTGGCGCAGATATTTCCATGGATATGTAGATGGCGGTGTAGATATTTCCATGTTTATACAGATAGCGGTGTTGTTATTTCCAAGTTCATATAGGTATTGGTGTAGATATTTCCATATATATCCATATGGCTGTGTAGATATTTCCATATTTATACAGATGGCGGTGTAGATATTTCCATGTTTATACAGCTAAATTTGTGAGTATTTCCATGATTATACAGGTGGCGGTGTAGATATTTCGATGTTTATAGAGATAGCATTGGAGATATTTCAATGTTTATACAGATAGCGGTGTAGATATTTCCAAGTTTATACTGATCGTGGTGTAGATATTTCGATGTTTATAGAGATGGCGGTGTAGATATTTCCAGGTACATAGAGATAGCGGTGTTGATTTTTCCATGTTTATAGAGGTAGCGGTGTGGATATTTCCATGTTTATACAGATAGGGGTGTAGATATTTCCATGTTTATAGAGATGGCGGTGTAGATATTTCCATGCTTATAGAGATCACGGTGTAGGTATTTGCTTGTTTATACAAATAGCGGTGTAGTTATTTCTATGTTTATACAGATAGCGGTGTAGATATTTCCATGTATATACAGATGGCTTTATAAATATTTCCATGTTTATACAGATGTCTGTGTAGATATTTCCATGTTTATACAGATGACTTTGTAGGTATTTCCATGTTTATTCAGATGGCGGTGTAGGTATTTCCATGTTTATAGAGATAGCTCTGTAGATATTTCCATGTTTATACAGATCGCGGTGTAGATATTTCCATGTTTATACAGATCGCGGTGTAGATATTTCCATGTTTATACAGATAGCGGTGTAGATATTTCCATGTTTTTACACAGATCGGTGTAGATATTTCCATGTGTACACAGATTGCGGTGTAGATATTTCCATCTTTCTACAGATGGCATTGTAGATATTTCCATGTTTATATAGATGGTGGAGTAGATATTTCCATCTTTATATAGATAGTGGTGTAGATATTACCATGTTTATACAGATAGCGTTGTAGATATTTCCATGTATATACAGATCGTGGTGAAGATATTTCCATGTTTATACAGATCGCGGTGTAGACATTTCCATGTTTATACAGATCGCGGTGTAAATATTTCCATGTTTATACAGATCATGGTGTGGATATTTCCATGTTTATAGAGATAGCGGTGTAGATATTTCCAAGATTATAGAGATAGCGGTGTAGGTATTTCCATGTTTATAGACATAGCGGTGTAGATATTTCCATGTTTATATAGATGGCGTTTTAGATATTTCCATGTTTATACCGATAGCGGTGTTGGTATTTCCACATTTATACAGATAGCGATGTAGATATTTCCATGTTTATACAGCTCGCGGTGCAGATATTTATATATTTATACAGATGGCATTGTAGATATTTCCTTGTTCACACAGATGGCGGTGTAGATGTTTCCATGTTTATAAAGATGACGGACTAGTTAGTTCCATGTTTATGGAGATGGCAGTGTAGATATTTTCATGTTTATAGAGATGTCGGTGTAGATATTTCCATGTTTATAGAGATAGCAGTGTAGATATTTACATGTTTATACAGATGGCTGTGTAGATATTTCCAAGTTTATACAGATGGCATTGTAGGTATTTCCGTGTTTATACAAATGACTGTATAGGTATTTCCATGTTTTTACAGATGGCAGTGCAGATATTTCCAAGTTTATAGAGATAGCGGTGTAGATATTTCCATGTTTGTACACATGGCGGTGTTGATATTTCCATCTATGCACAGATGGCCGTGTAGATATTTCCATGTTTATACGGATGGTGGCGTAGATATTTCCATGGACATGCTGATGGCAGTGTAGATATTTCCATGTTTATACAGATAGCGGTGTAGATTTTTCCATGTTTACACAGATAGTGGTGTAGGTATTTCCGTGTTTTTACACATGGCAGAGTAGATACTTCCATCTTTATGGAGATTGAGGTGTAGATATTTTCATGTTTATAGAGATGGCGGTGTGGGTATTTCCATGTTTATGCAGATAGAGGTGTAGATATTTCCATGTTTATACAGATAGCAGTATATATCTTTCCATGTTTATAGAGATAGTGGTGTATGTATTTCCATGTGTATTCAGATAGCGGTGCAGATGTTTCCAAGTTTATACTGATGGCTGAGTAGATATTTCCATGAGTATACACATGGCAGTGTAGATATTTCCATGTTTATGGAGATGGAGGTGTAGATATTTCCATATATATACAGATGACTGTGTAGATATTTCCATGTTTATAGAGATGGTGGTGTAGATATTTCCATGTATATACAGATGACTTTGTAGATATTTCCAAGTTTATACAGATAACGGTGAAGATATTTCCATGTTTATAGAGAGAGCGGTGTAAATATTTCCATGTTTATACTGATAGCGGTGCAGATATTTCCATGTTTGTACAGATGGCATTGTTGATATTTCCATCTATACACAGATGACCGTGTAGATATTTACATTTTTATACAGATGGCGGTGCAGATATTTCCATGGATATGTAGATGGCAGTGTAAATGTTTCCATGTTTCCACAGATAGCGGTGTAGTTATTAGCATGTTTATACAGATAGCGGTGTAGATATTTCCATGTATAAACAGATGTCTGCGTATATATTTCCATGTTTAAACAGATGGCGGTGTAGATATTTCCTTGTTTATACAAATAGCGGTGTAGTTATTTCCATGTTTATACAGATCACGGTGTAGATATTTCCTTGTTTATACAAATAGCGGTGTAGTTATTTCCATGCTTATGCAGATAGCGGTGTAGATATTTCCTTGTTTATACAAATAGCGGTGTAGATATTTCCATGTTTATGCAGATCACGGTGTAGATATTTCCTCGTTTATACAAATAGCGGTGCAGTTATTTCCATGTTTATACAGATAGCGGTGTAGATATTTCCATGTATGTACAGATGGCTGTGTAGATATTTCCATGTTTATACAGAGGGCTGTGTAGATGTTTCCATGTTTATACAGATGACATTGTAGGTATTTCCATGTTTATACAGATGGCGGTGTAGATATTTCCATGTTTATAGAGATAGCAGTGTAGTTATTTCCATGTTTACAAAGATTGCGGTGTAGATATTTCCACCTTTCTACAGATGGCATTGTAGATATTTCCATATTTGTACAGACGGTTGTGTAGATATTTCCATGTTTATATAGATGGTGGTGTAGATATTACCATGTTTATACAGATTGCAGTGTAGATATTTCCATGTTAATACAAATCGTGGTGAAGATATTTCCATGTTTATACAGATCGCGGTGTAGATATTTCCATGTTAATACAGATCGCAGTGTAGATATTTCCATGTTTATACAGATACCGGTGTAGATATTTCCATGTTTATACAGATAACGGTGTAGATATTTCCATGATTATAGAGATAGCGGTGTAGGTATTTCCATGTTTATAGATATAGCGGTGTAGATATTTCCATGTTTATATAGATGGCGTTGAAGATATTTCCATGTTTATACCGATAGCGGTTTTGGTATTTCCACGTTTATATAGATAGCGATGTAGATATTTCCATGTTTATAATGCTCGCGGTGCAGATATTTATATCTTTATACAGTTGGCATTGTAGATATTTCCTTATTTACACAAATGGCGGTGTAGATGTTTCCATGTTTATACAGATGGCGGAGTAGATAGTTCCATGTTTATGGAGTTGTCAGTGTAGATATTTTCATGTTTATAGAGATGGCGGTGTAGATATTTCCATGTTTATTGAGATAGAAGTGTAGATATTTTCATGTTTATACAGATGGCTGTGTAGATATTTCCATGTTTATACAGATGGCATTGTAGTTATTTCCATGTTTATAGAGATAGCGGTGTAGATATTTCCGTATTTATACACATGGCGGAGTTGATACTTCCATCTTTATGGAGATGGCACTGTAGATATTTTCATGTTTATGGAGATAGCGGTGTAGAGATTTCCATCTTTCTACAGGTGGCAGTGTAGATATTTCCATGTATATACATATGGCGGTGTAGATATTTCCATATTTATACAGATGTCTCTGTAGATATTTCCATGCGTATACAGATGGTACTGTAGGTATTTCCATGTTTATACAGATGGTGGTGTAGATATTTTCATGTTTATTCAAATGACTGTGTTGATATTTCCATGTTTTTACAGATGGCAGTGTAGATATTTCAATGTTTATAGAGATGGCGCTGTAGATATTTCCATGTTTATAAAGATAGCTGTGTAGATATTTCCATGTTTATACAGATCGTGGTGAAGATATTTCCATGTTTATACAGATCGCGGTGTAGATATTTCCATGTTTATACAGATCGCAGTGTAGATATTTCCATGTTTCTACAGGTAGCGGTGTAGATATTTCCATGTTTATACAGATAGCGGTGTAGATATTTCCATGTTTATACAGATGGCGGTGTAGATATTTTCATGTTTAAAGAGATGGCGGTGTAGATATTTCCATGTTCATTGAGATAGCGTTGTAGATATGTCCATGTTCACAGAGATAGCAGTGAGGATATTTCCATGTTTATACAGATAGCAGTGTAGATATTTCCATTTTTATAGAGATAGCGGTTTTGATATTTCATATTTATACAGATAGTGGTGTAGATATTTCCATGTTTATACAGATTGCGGTGTAGATATTTCCATGTTTATACAGATAGCGGTGTAGATATTTCCACGTTTATACAGATGGCGGTGTAGAAATTTCCATCTTTGTACAAATCGCAGTGTAGATATTTCCATGTTTATAGAGAAGGCGGTGTAGATATTTCCAAGTTTATATAGATGGCAATGTAGACATTTTGTTGTTTATGTAGATGCCGTTGTGCATATCTCCATGTTTAAAGAGCTGGCGGTGTATGTATTTCCATGTCGATGGAGATAGCGGTGTAGATATTTCCATGTTTATAGAGATAACGGTGTAGTTATTTCCATGTTTATAGAGATAGCGGTGTAGATATTTCCATAGTTCTACAGATGACTGTGTAGAAATTTCAATGTTTACAGAGATAGTGGTGTAGATATTTTCATGTTTATACAGATTGCAGTGGAGATGTGTCCATGTTTATATAGATAGCAATGGAGATATTTCCACGTTAATACACATTGCGGTGTAGACATTTCCATGTTTATACAGACAGCGGTGTAGATATTTCCATGTTTATAAAGATGGCTGTGCCGATATTTCCATGTTTATACAGAGTTCTCTGTAGATATTTCCATGTTTATATAGATGACAGTGCAGATATTTCTATGTTTATACAGATGACTCTGTGGATATTTCCTTGTTAATACAGATGGCGGTGTAGATATTTCCATGTTTATAGAGATAGCGGTGTAGATATTTCCATGTTTATAGAAATAGCGGTGTAGATATTTCCATATTTATACAGATAACGTTGTAGGTATTTCCATGTTTATACAGATAGCGGTGTAAATATTTCCATGTTTATACAGATCACGGTGTAGATATTTCCATGTTTATAGAGATAGCGGTGTAGATATTTCCATGTTTATACAGATAGCGGTTTAGCTATTTCCATGTTTATGCAGACCGCGGTGTAGATATTTCCATGTTTATACAAACAACGGTGAAGATATTTCCATGTTTGTACAGATGGCGGTGTTGATATTTCCATCTATACACAGATGACCGTGTAGATATTTCCATGTTTATACAGATAGCGGTGTAGATATATCCATATTTATAGAGATAGCGGTGTAGATACTTCCAAGTTTATACAGATAGCGGTGAAGATATTTCCGTGTTTATACAGATAGTGTTGTAGATATTTCCATGTTTATACAGATAGTGGTGTAGGAATTTCCATGTTTATAGAAATAGCGATGAAGATATATCCATATTTATACAGATAGCAGTGTAGATATTTCAAGTTTATACTGATAGCGGTGTAGATATTTCCATGTTTATACAGATGGCTGTGTAGATATTTCCATGTGTATACTGATGGCAGTTTAGATATCTCCATGTTTATACAGACGAAGGTGTAGGTATTTCAATGTTTATATAGATGACTGTGTAGATATTTCCATGTTTTTACAGATAGCGGTGTAGATATTTCCTTGTTTTACAGATAGCAGTGTGGCTATTTCCATGTTTTTACAGATAGCGTTGTAGATATTTCCATGTTTATAGAGATGGCTGTGTAGATATTTCCAAGTTTATACAGCTGACTGTGTATGTATTTCCATGTTTATACAGATGGCGGTGCAGATATTTCCATGTTTATAGAGATAGTCAAGTAGATATTTCCATGTTTATACAGATAGCGGTGCAGATATTTCCATGTTTGTACAGATGGCGGTGTTGATATTTCCCTCTATACACAGATGACCATGTAGATATTTCCATGTTTATACAGATGGCGGCGCAGATATTTCCATGGTTATGTAGATGGCGGTGCAGATATTTCCATGTTTATACAGATAGCGGTGTAGTTATTTCCACGTTTATATAGATAGCGGTGTAGATATTTCCATGTATATACACATGGCTGTGTAGATATTTCCATGTTTATACAAATGGCGGTGTATATATTTCCATGTTTTTACAGATAACTTTGTAAGTATTTCCATGTTTATACAGATGGCCGTGTAGATATTTCGATGTTTATAGAGATTGCAGTGGAGATATTTCCATGTTTATACAGATAGCGGTGTAGATATTTCCATGTTTATACTGATCGTGGTGTAGATATTTCCATGTTCATAGAGATGGCGGTGTAGATATTTCGATGTTCATAGAGATAGCGGTGTTGATTTTTCCATGTTTATAGAGATAGCGGTGTGGATATTTCCCTGTTTATACAGAGAGGGGTGTAGATATTTCCATGTTTATAGAGATATCGGTGTAGATATTTCCATGTTTATACAGATGGCTGTGTAGATATTTCCATGTTTATACAGATCGCGGTGTAGATATTTCCATGTTTATACAGATCGCGGTGTAGTTATTTCCATGTTTACACAGATGGTGGTGTAGATATTTCCGTGTTTATACATATGGCGGAGTAGATACTTCCATCTTTATGGAGATGGCAGTGTAGATATTTTCATGTTTATACAGATGGCGGATTAGATATTTCCATATATATAGAGATAACGGTGTACATATTTCCATCTTTCTACAGATGGCAGTGTAGATATTTCCATGTTTATACAGATGGCCGTGTAGATATTTCCATATTTATACAGATGTCTGTGTAGATAGTTCCATGTGTATACAGATGGTATTGTAGGTATTTCCATGTATATACATATGGTGGTGTAGATATTTCCATGTTTATCCAGATGACTGTGTAGATATTTCCATGTTTTTACAGATGGCAGTGTAGACATATCAGTGTTTTTAGAGATGGCGCTGTAGATATTTCCAGGTTTAAACAGATAACGGTGGAGATATTTCCATGTTTATACAGACAGCAGTGGATATATTTCCATGTTTATACACATAGCAGTGTACATATTTCCATGTGTATAGAGACAGCGGTGTAGGTATTTCCATGTTTATACAGATAGCGGTGCAGATATTTCCATGTTTACACAGATGCCTATGCAGTTATTTCCATATTTATACAGAGGGCTGTGTAGATACTTCTATGTTTATTCAGATGGCAGTGTAGATATTTCCATATTCCTACACATGACTGTGTAGGTATTTCCATCTTTATACAGATGGCTTTGTAGTTATTTCCATGATTATAGAGATAGCGGTGCAAATATTTCCATGTTTATGCAGATAGCGCTGTATATATTTCCATGTTTATACAGATCGTGGTGTAGATATTTCCATGTTTATACAGATACCGGTGTAGATATTTCCATGTTTATTCAGACCGCAGTTTAGATAATACCATGTTTATAGAGATAGCAGTGTAGATATTTTCATGTTTGTACAGACGGCGGTGTTGATGTTTCCATCTATACACAGATTGCCGTGTAGGTATTTCCATGTGTATACAGATGGCATTGTAGATATTTCCATGTTTATACAGATGGCGGTGTAGATATTTCCACGTTTATAGAGATAGTGGTGTAGACATTTCCATATTTATACAGATAACGGTGTAGAAATTTCCATGTTTATACAGATAGCGGTGTAAATATTTCCATGTTTATACAGATCACGGTGTAGATATTTCCATGTTTATAGAGATAGCGGTGTAGATATTTCCATGTTTATACAGATCGCGGTGTAGATATTTCCATGTTTATACAGACCGCGGTGTATATATTTCCATGTTTATACAGATAGCGGTGCAGATATTTCCATGTTTGTACAGATGGCGGTGTTGATATTTCCCTCTATACATAGATGACCATGTAGATATTTCCATGTTTATACAGATGGCGGCGCAGATATTTCCATGGATATGTAGATGGCGGTGCAGTTATTTCCATGTTTATACAGATAGCGGTGTAGTTATTTCCATGTTTATATAGATAGCGGTGTAGATATTTCCATGTATATACACATGGATGTGCAGATATTTCCATGTTTATACAGATGGCGGTGTAGATATTTCCATGTTTATACAGATAACTTTGTAGGTATTTCCATGTTTATACAGATGGCGGTGTAGATATTTCGATGTTTATAGAGATTGCAGTGGAGATATTTCCATGTTTATACAGATAGCGGTGTAGATATTTCCATGTTTATACTGATCGTGGTGTAGATATTTCCATGTTCATAGAGATGGCGGTGTAGATATTTCGATGTTCATAGAGATAGCGGTGTTGATTTTTCCATGTTTATAGAGATAGCGGTGTGGATATTTCCACGTTTATACAGAGAGTGGTGTAGATATTTCCATGTTTATAGAGATGGCGGAGTAGATATTTCCATGTTTATACAGATGACTGTGTAGATATTTCCATGTTTATACAGATGACTTTGTAGGTATTTCCATGTTTATACAGATGGCGGTGTAGATATTTCCATGTTTATAGAGATACCTGTGTAGATATTTCCATGTTTATACAGATGGCTGTGTAGACATTTCCATGTTTATACAGATGACTTTTTGGATATTTCCATGTTTATAAAGATGATGGTGTAGCTATTTCCATGTTTATAGAGATAGCTGTGTAGATATTTCCATGTTAATACAGATAGCGGTGTAGATATTTCCATGTTTATACACATCGCGGGGTAGATATTTCCGTGTTTATACAGATCGCGGTGTAGATATTTCCATGTTTATACAGATCGCAGTGTAGATATTTCCATTTTTATACAGATAGCGGTGTAGATATGTTCATGTTTATACAGATGGCGGTGTCGATATTTCCATGTTTATAGAGATGGTGGTGTAGATATTTCCATGTTTATAGAGATAGTGGTGTAGATATATCCATGTTCATAGAGATAGCAGTGAGGATATTTCCATGCTTATAGAGATAGCAGTGTAAATATTTCCATGTTTATAGAGATAGCGGTTTAGATAATTCATATTTATACAGATAGCGGTGTAGATATTTCCATGTTTATACACATCGCGGTGTAGATATTTCCATGTTTATACAGATCGCGGTGTAGATATTTCCATGTTTATACAGATAGCGGTGTAGATATTTATATGGTTTTACAGATATCGGTGTAGATATTTCCATGTTTACACAGCTTGCGGTGTAGCTATTTCCATCTTTCTACAGATGGCATTGTAGATATTTCCATGTTTATAGAGATAGTGGTGTTGGTATTTCCATGTTTATAGAAAGAGGGGTGTAGATATTTCCGTGTTTATACACATAGCGCTGTAGATATGTGCATGTTTATGCAGATAGGGGTGTAGGTATTTCCATGTTTATACCGATAGCGGTGTAGATATTTCCATGTTTATACAGATAGCGGTTTAGATATTTCCATGTTTATAGAGATAGCTGTGTAGGTATTTCCATATTTATAGACATAGCGGTGTAGATATTTCCATGTTTATATAGATGGCGTTGTAGATATTTCCATGTTTATACCAATAGCGGTGTTGGTATTTCCACATTTATACTGATAGCGATGTAGATATTTAAATGTTTATACTGCTCGCGGTGTAGATAATTATATCTTTCTACAGATGGCATTGTAGATGTTTCCTTATTCACACTGATGGCGGTGTAGATGTTTCCATGTTTATACAGATGGCGGAGTAGTTAGTTCCATGTTTATGGAGATTGCAGTGTAGATATTTTCATGTTTTTAGAGATGGCGGTCTAGATATTTCCATGTTTATAGAGATAGCAGTGTAGATATTTACATGTTTATACAGATGGCTGTGTAGATATTTCCATGTGTATACAGATGGCATTGTAGATATTTCCATGTTTATACAGATGACTGTATAGGTATTTCCATGTTTTTACAGATTGCAGTGCAGATATTTCCATGTTTACAGAGATAGCGGTGTAGATAATTCCATGTTTGTACAGATGGCCGTGCTGATATTTCCATCTATACACAGATGGCCGTGTAGATATTTCCATGTTTATACAGATGGAGGCGTAGATATTTCGATGGACATGCAGATTGCGGTGTAGATATTTCCATGTTTATACAGATAGCGGTGTAGATATTTCCTTGTTTACATGGATGGTTGTGTAGATATTTCCGCGTTTCTACTCATGGCGGAGTAGATACTTCCATCTTTATGGAGATGGCAGTGCAGATATTTGCAAGTTTATAGAGATGGCGTTGTAGATATTTCCATATTTATAGAGATGGCGGTGTAAATATTTCCATCTTTCTACAGATGGCGGTGTAGATATTTCCATGTTTATACAAATGTCTGTGTAGATATTTCCATGTGTATAAAGATGGTATTGTAGGTATTTCCATGTTTACACAGATGGTGGTGTAGATATTTCCATGTTTATTCAGATGACTGTGTAGATATTTCCATGTTTTTACAGATGGCAGTGTAGATAATTCAATGTTTATAGAGATGGCGCTGTTGATATTTCCATGTTTATACAGATCGTGGTGTAGTTATTTCCATGTTTATAAAGATAGCGGTGTAGATATTTCCATGTTTTTACACATATCGGTGTAGGTATTTCCATGTTTACACAAATTGCAGTGTAGTTATTTCCATCTTTCTACAGATGGCATTGTAGATATTTCCATGTTTATACAGATGGCGGTGTAGATATTTCCATGTTTATATAGATTATGGTGTAGATATTACCATGTTTATACAGATAGCGGTGTAGATATTTCCATGTTTATACAGATCGTGGTGAAGATATTTCCATGTTTATACAGATAGCGGTGTAGATATTTCCATGTTTATACAGATCGTGGTGTAGATATTTCCATGTTTTTACAGATAGTTGTGCAGATATTTCTATGTTTGTACAGATGGCGGTGTTGATATTTCCATCTGTACACAGATGACCGTGAAAATATTTCCATGTTTATACAGATGGCGGTACAGATACTTCTATGGATATGTAGATGGCGGTGTAGATATTTCCAAGTTTATACAGAGAGCGGTGTAGTTATTTCCATGTTTATATAGATAGCGGTGTAGATATTTCCATGTATATACACATGACTGTGTAGATATTTCCATGTTTATACTGATCGCGGTGTACATATTTCCATATTTATAGAGTTGGCGATGTAGATATTTCCATGTTCATAGAGATAGCAGTGTTGATTTTTCCATGTTTATAGAGATAGCTGTGTGGATATTTCCATGTTTATACAGATAGGGGTGTAGATATTTCCATGTTTATAGAGATGGCGGAGTAGATATTTCCCTGTTTACACAGATCACAGTGTAGATGTTTCCATGTTTATACAGATTGCGGTGTAGATATTTCCATGTTTATACAGATCATGGTGTAGATAATTCTATGTTTATACAGATCACGGTGTTGATATTACCATGTTTATAGGGATAGCGGTGCAAATATTTCCACATTTATACAGATAGCGGTGTAGTTATTAGCATGTTTATACAGATAGCGGTGTAGATATTTCCATCTATAAACAGATGTCTGTGTATATATTTCCATGTTTAAACAGATGGCAGTGTAGATATTTCCTTGTTTATACAAACAGCGGTGTAGATATTTCCATGTCTATACAGATAGCGGTGTAGATATTTCCACGTATATACAGATGGCTGTGTAGATATTTCCATGTTTATACAGATAGCGGTGTAGTTATTTCCATGTTTATATAGATAGCGGTGTAGAAATTCCCGTTTATACAGATCGCTTTGTAGATATTTCCATCTTTCTACAGATGTCAGTGTAGATATTTCCAAGTTTATACAGATGTCTGTGTATATATTTCCATATATATGCAGATGACGGTGTAGATATTTCCATGTTTATAGAGATGGCGGTGTAGTTATTTCCATGTTTGTACAGATGGCGGTGTTGATATTTCCACCTATACACAGATGGCCGTGTAGATATTTCCATGTTTATACAGATGGCAGCGTAGATATTTCCATGGACATGCATAGGTTAGTGTAGATATTTCCATGTTTATACAGATAGCGGTGTAGATATTTCCATGTTTTCACAGATGGTGGTGTAGATATTTCCGTATTTACACACAATGGCGGAGTAGATACTTCCATCATTATGGAGATGGCAGTGTAGATATTTCAATGTTTATAGAGATGGCGGTGTAGATATTTCCATATTTATAGAGATGGCAGTGTAGATATTTCCATCTTTCTACAGATGGCAGTGTAGATATTTCCATGATTATACAGATGTCTGTGAAGATATTTCCATGTGTATACAGATGGTATGTAGGTATTTCCATGTTTATACAGATGGTGGTGCAGATATTTCCATGTTTATTCAGATGACTGTGTAGATATTTCCATGTTTTTACAGATGGCAGTGTAGATATTTCAATGTTTATAGAGATGGCGCTGTAGATATTTCCATGTTTATACAGATCGCGGTGTAGAAATTTCCATGTTTATACAGATATCGGTGTAGATATTTCCATGTTTTTACAGATATTGGTGTAGATATTTCCATGTTTACACAGATTGCGGTGTAGGTATTTCCATCTTTCTACAGATGTCATTGTAGATATTTCCATGTATATACCAATGGCAGTGTAGATATTTCCATGTTTATATAGATGGTGTTGTAGATATTACCATGTTTATACAGATAGCGGTGTAGATATTTCCATGTTTATACAGATCGTGGTGAAGTTATTTCCATGTTTATAGAGATCGCGGTGTAGATATTTCCATGTTTATACAGACCGCGTTGTAGATATTTCCATCTTTATACAGATTGCAGTGCAGATATTTCCATGTTTGTACAGATGGCGGTGTTGATATTTCCATCTATACGCAGACGACCGTGTAGATATTTCCATGTTTATACAGATGGCGGCGCAGATATTTCCATGGATATGTAGATGTCGGTGTAGATATTTCCATGTTTATACAGATAGCGGTGTAGTTATTTCCATGTTTATATAGATAGCGGTGTAGATATTTCCATGTATATACATGGCTATGTAGATATTTCCATGTTTATACAGATGGCGGTGTAGATATTTCCATGTTTATACAGATAACTTTTTAAGTATTTCCATGTTTATACAGATTGCGGTGTAGATATTTCCATGTTTATAGAGATAGCAGTGGAGATATTTCCATGTTTATACAGATAGCGGTGTAGATATTCCCATGTTTATACTGATCGTGGTGTAGATATTTCCATGTTTATAGACATGGCGGTGTAGATATTCCCATGTTCGTAGAGATAGCGGTGTTGATTTTTCCATGTTTATAGAGATAGCGGTGTGGATATTTCCATGTTTATACAGATAGGGGTGTAGATATTTCCGTGTTTATATAGATGGTGGTGTAGATATTTCCATGTTTATACAGATCGCGGTGTAGATATTTCCTTGTTTATACACATAGCGGTGTAGTTATTTCCATGTTTATACAGATAGTGGTGTAGATATTTCCATGTATTTGCAGATGGCTGTGTAGATATTTCCATGTTTATACAGATAGCGGTGTAGATACTTCCATGTTTTTACAGATATCGGTGTAGATATTTCAATGTTTACACAGATTGCGGTGTAGATATTTCCATCTTTCTACAGATGGCATTGAAGATATTTCCATGTTTATACAGATGGTGGTGTAGATATTTACATGTTTATATAGTTGGTGGTGTAGATATTACCGTGTTTATATAGATATCAATGTAGATATTTCAATCTTTATACAGATCGTGGTGAAGATATTTCCATGTTTATACAGATAGCGGTGTAGATATTTCCATGTTTATACAGATAGCGGTGTTGATATTTCCATGTTTATAGAGATAGCGGTGTAGGTATTTCCATGTTTATAGACATAGCGGTGTAGATATTTCCATGTTTATATAGAGGGCGTTATAGATATTTCCATGTTTATACCGATAGCGGTGTTGGTATTTCCACGTTTATACAGATAGCGATGTAGATATTTCCATGTTTATACAGCTCGTGGTGCAGATATTTATATCTTTATACAGATGGCATTGTAGATATTTCCTTATTCACAGTGATGGCGGTGTAGATGTTTTCATGTTTATACAGATGGCGGAGTAGTTAGTTCCATGTTTATGGAGATGGCAGTGTAGATATTTTCATGTTTATAGAGATGGCGGTGTAGATATTTCCATGTTTATAGAGATAGCAGTGTAGATATTTACATGTTTATACAGATGGCTGTGTAGATATTTCCATGTGTATACAGATGGCATTGTAGATATTTCCATGTTTATACAGATGATTGTATAGGTATTTCCACGTTTTTACAGACGGCAGTGCAGATATTTCCATGTTCATAGAGATAGCAGTGTACATATTTCCATGTTTGTACAGATGGCGATGTTGATATTTCCATCTATACACAGATGGCCGTGTAGATATTTCCATGTTTATACAGATGGCGGCGTAGATATTTCCATGGACATGCAGATGGCGGTGTATATATTTACGTGTTTATACAGATAGCGGTATAGATATTTCCATGTTTACACAGATGGTGGTGTAGATATTTCCGTGTGTATACACACGGCGGAGTAGATACTTCCATCTTTATGGAGATGGCAGTGTAGATATTTTCATGTTTATAGAGATGGCGGTGTAGATATTTCCATATTTATAGAGATATCGGTGTAAATATTTCCATCTTTCTACAGATGGCAGTGTAGATATTTCCATGTTTATACAGATGGCGTTGTAGATATTTCCATGTTTATGTAGATGGCAGTGTAGATATTTTCTTGTTTATGTAGATGGCGTTGTAGATATCTCCATTTTTAAAGAGATGGCGGTGTATATATTTCCATGTTGATGGAGATAGCAGTGTAGATATTTCCATGTTTATAGAGATAGCGGTGTAGTTATTTCCATGTTTATAGAGATAGCGGTGTAGATATTTCCATGTTTCTACAGATGACTGTGTAGATATTTCCATGTTTGTACTTATGGCAGTGTAGATATTTCCATGTTTATAGAGATAGCGGTGTAGATATTATCATGTTTATACAGATTGCGGTGGAGATATGTCCATGTTTATACAGATAGCAATGGAGATATTTCCATGTTAATATTCATAATGGTGTAGATATTTCCATGTTTATACAGATAGCGGTGTAGATATTTCCATGTTTGTACAGATGGCTGTGCCGATATTTCCAAGTTTATTCAGAGTTCTCTGTCGATATTTCCATGTTTATATAGATGACAGTGTAGATATTTCCATGTTTATACAGTTGACTGTTTAGATATTTCCATATTTTTACAGATGGCGGTGTAGATATTTCCATGTTTATACAGATATCGGTGTCACTATTTCCATGTTTATAGGGATAGCGGTGTAGATATTTCCATGTTTATAGAGATGGCTGTGATGATATTTCCATGTTTATACAGATGGCAATGTAGTTATTTCCATGTTTATACAGATAGTGGTGTAGATATTTCCATGTTTATACAGATGACTGTGTAGGTATTTCCTTGTATATACAGAAGGCAGTGTAGATATTTCCAACTTCATACAGATAGCCATGTAGATATTTCCATGTTTATACAGATAGCCGTGTAGACATTTCCATGTTTATAGAGATAGCGGTGTGGATATTTCCATATTTATTCAGATAGCGGTGTAGATATCTCCATGTTCATACAGGAAGAGGTGTAGATATCTCCATGTTTATACAGATCAAGGTGTAGATATTTCCATCTTTCTACAGATGACAGTGTAGTTATTTCTACGTTTATACAGATGGCAGTGTAGATATTTCCATTTTTACACAGATCGCGTTGTAGATATTTCCAAGTTTAAGCAGATGGCGGTGTAGCTATTTCCATGATTACTGAGATTGTGTTGTAGATATTTCTATGTTTATAGAGATAGTGGTGTAGATAATTCCAAGTTTATAGAGATGGCGGTGTAGGTATTTCCATGTTTATAGAGATAGTGGTGTTGGTATTTCCATGTTTATACACTTAGCTGTGTAGATATTTCCATGTTTATACAGCTCGCGGTGTAGATATTTCCAAGTTTACAGAGATAGCGGTGTTGTTATTTCCATCTTTGCACAGATTGCCGTGTAGATATTTCCATGTTTACGCAGATAGCTGTGTAGATATTTCCAAGTTTACACAGATAGCTGTGTAGATATTTCCATGTTTACACACATAGCGTTGTAGATATTTCCAAGTTTATACAGATTGCGGTGTAGATATGTCCATGTTTATACTGATAGCGGTGTAGATTTTTTCATGTTTATATAGATAGCGGTGGAGATATTTCCATGTTTATAGAGACTGCGGTATAGATATTTCCATGTTTATACAGATAGCGGTGTAGGTATTTACATGTTTACAGAGACAGCGGTGTAGATATTTCCATCTTTGCACAGATTGCTGGGTACATATTTCCACGTTTACACAGATAGCTGGGTAGATATTTCGAAGTTTACACAGATAGCTGTGTAGATATTTCCTTGTTTACAGAGATAGCATTGTAGATATTTCCATGTTTATACAGATAACGGTGTAGATATTTCCATGTTTACACAGATAGCGGTGTAGATATTTCCATGTTTATACAGATAGCGGTGTAGATATTTCCATGTTTATACAGATAGCGGTGTAGATATTTCCATGTTTATACAGATAGCGGTGTAGATATTTGCATGTTGATATAGATAGCGGTGTAGATATTTCCATGTTTATACAGATGGCTGTGTAGATATTTCCATGTGTGTACAGATTGCGGTGTAGATATATCCATTTTTATACAGATGGCGCTGTAGATATTTCCATGTTTATACAGACGGCAGTGTAGATATTTCCATCTTTATACGGATATCGGTGTAGATATTTCCATGTTTACAGAGATAGCGGTGTAGGTATTTCCATCTTTGCACAGATTGCGTTGTAGGTATTGCCAAATTTCCACAGATAGCGGTGTAGATATTTCCATGTTTACACAGATAGCAGTGTAGATATTTCCATGTTTACACATATAGCGTGGTAGATATTTCCATGTTTATAAAGATTGCAGTGTACATATGTCCATGATTATACAGATAGCGGTGTAGATATTTTCATGTTTGTATAGACAGCGGTGGAGATATTTCCATGTTTATAGAGACTGGGGTATAGCTATTTCCATGTTTACAGATAGCCATGTAGATATTTCCATGTTTACAGAGATAGCGGTGTAGATATTTCCATCTTTGCACAATTTGCTGTGTTGATATTTCCAGGTTTACGCAGATAGCTGTGTAGATATTTTCAAGTTTACACAGATAGCTGTGTAGATATTTCCATGTTTACACACATAGCGTTGTAGATATTTCCAAGTTTATACAGATTGCGTTGTAGATATGTCCATGTTTATACAGATAGCGGTGTGGATATTTTCATGTTTATACAGATAGCGGTGGAGATATTTCCATGTTTATAGAGACTGCGGTATAGATATTTCCATGTTTATACAGATAGCGGTGTAGATATATCCATGTTTATACAGATAGCGGTGGAGATATTAACATGTATATACAGATAGCGGTGTAGATATATCCATGTTTATACAGATTGTGATGTAGTCTTTTCCATGTTTATACAGATAGCGGTGTAGATATTTCCATGTTTATACAGATAGTGGTGTAGATATTTCCATGTGTACAGAGACAGACGTGTAGATATTTCCATATTCACACAGATTGCGCTGTACATATTTCCATATTTACACCGACAGCAGTGAAGATATTCCCATGTTTACACAGATACTGTTGTAGATATTTCCTTGTTTATAGAGATTGCGGTGTAGATTTTCCATGTTTATAAAGATAGCGGTGTAGATATTTCCATGTTTATGCAGATAGCGGTGGAGATATTTCCATGTTTATATAGATAGTGCTGTAGATATTTGCTTGTTTATACAGATAGCGGTGTAGATATTTCCATGTTTATACAGATAGCGGTGTAGATATTTCCATGTTTATAGAGATAGCGGAGAAGGTATTTCCATGTTTTTACAGATAGCAATGTAGATATTTGAATGTTTATACAGATAGCGGTCTAGATATTTCCATGTTTATACAGATAACGGTGTAGATATTTCCATTTTTATACACATAGCGGTGTAGTTATTTCCATGTTTATACAGATGACTGTGTACATATTTCCATGTTTATACAGATGGCGGTGTAGATATTTCCATGTTTATTGTGATAGCGGTCTAGATATTTCCATGTTTATACAGATAGCGGTGTAGATATTTCCATGTTTATACAGATAGCGGTGTAGATATTTCCATGTTTATACAGATAGCGGTGGACATATTTTCAAGTTTATAGAGATAGCGGTGGACATATTTTCACGTTTATAGAGATGGCGGTGTAGATATTTCGAAGTTTATGCAGATAGCGTTGTAGATATTTCTGTGTTTATACAAATAGCGGTTTAGATATTTCCATGTTTATGCAGATAGCAGTATAGGTTTTACATGTTTACAGAGATAGCGGTGTAGATATTTCCATATTTATACAGATGACTGTATAGTCTGTTCCATGTGTATTCAGATGGTAGTGTAGATATTTCCTTGTTTATACAGATGGAGGTGTAGATATTTCCATGTTTATACAGATGACTGTGTAGATATTTCCATATTTTTACAGATGGCGGTGTAGATATTTCCATGTTTATACAGATATCGCTGTCACTATTTCCATTTTTATAGGGATAGCGGTGTAGATATTTCCATGTTTAAAGAGATGGCTGTGATGATATTTCCATGTTTATACAGAAGGCAGTGTAGATATTTCCAAGTTCATACAGATAGCCATGTAGATATTTCCATGTTTATACAGATAGCCGTGTAGACATTTCCATGTTTATAGAGATAGAGTTGTGGATATTTCCATATTTATTCAGATAGCGGTGTAGCTATTTCCATGTTCATACAGGAAGAGGTGTAGATATCTCCATGTTTATACAGATCAAAGAGTAGATATTTCCATCTGTCTACAGATGACAGTGTAGATATTTCTACGTTTATACAGATGGCAGTATAGATATTTCCATTTTTACACAGATCGCGGTGTAGATATTTCCAAATTTATGCAGATGGCGGTGTAGATATTTCCATGATTACTGAGATTGCGTTGTAGATATTTTTATGTTTATAGAGATAGTGGTGTAGATAATTCCATGTTTATAGAGATGGCAGTGTAGGTATTTCCATGTTCATAGAGATAGTGGGGTAGATATTTCCATGTTTACAGTCAGCGCTGTAGATATTTCCAAGTTTCTACAGATATTGGTGTTGGTATTTCCATGTTTATACACATAGCTGTGTAGATATTTCCATGTTTATACAGCTCGAGGTGTAGATATTTCCATGTTTACAGAGGTAGCGGTGTTGTTATTTCCATCTTTGCACAGATTGCCGTGTAGATATTTCCATGTTTACGCAGACAGCTGTGTAGATATTTCCAAGTTTACACAGATAGCTGTGTAGATATTTCCATGTTTACACACATAGCGTTGTAGATATTTCCAAGTTTATACAGATTGCGGTGTAGATATGTCCATGTTTATACTGATAGCGGTGTAGATATTTTCATGTTTATACAGATAGCGGTGGAGATATTTCCATGTTTATAGAGACTGCGGTATAGATATTTCCATGTTTATACAGATAGCGGTGTAGATATTTCCATGTTTATACAGATAGCGGTGTAGATATTTCCATGTTTATACAGATGGCTGTGTAGATATTTTCATGAGCGTACAGATGGCGGTGAAGATATTTCCATGTTTATACAAATGGCGCTGTAGTTATTTCCATGTTTATACAGATGGCAGTGTAGATATTTCCATGTTTTTACAGATATCGGTGTAGATATTTCCATATTTACAGAGATAGCGGTGTAGTTATTTCCATCTTTGCACAGATTGCGTTGTAGTTATTGCAAAATTTCCACAGATAGCGGTGTAGATATTTCCAAGTTTACACAGATAGCTGTGTAGATATTTCCATGTTTACAAACATAGCGTGGTAGATATTTCCATGTTTATACAGATTGCGGTGTAGATATGTCCCTGATTATACAGATAGCGGTGTAGATATTTTCATGTTTATACAGACTGCGGTGGAGATATTTCCATGTTTATAGAGACTGTGGTATAGATATTTCCATGTTTATACAGATAGCCGTGTAGATATTTCCATGTTTACAGAGATAGCGGTGTAGAGATTTCCATCTTTGTACAGATTGCTGTGTAGATATTTGCATTTTGTCACAGATAGCTGGGTAGATATTTCCAAGTTTACCAAGATAGCTGTGTAGATATTTCCATGTTTACACAGACAGCATTGTATATGATTCCATGTTTATACAGATAGCGGTGTAGATATTTCCATGATTATACAGAGAGCGGTGGAGATATTTCCCTGTTTATACAGATAGCGATGTAGATGTTTCCATGTTTATACAGATAGCGGTGTAGATATTTCCGTGTGTATAGTGATAGCGGTGTAGGTATTTCCATGTTTATACAGACGGCTGTGTAGATATTTCCATGTGTGTACAGAATGCAGTGTAGATGTTTACATGTTTATACAGATGGCGCTGTATATATTTCCATGTTTACACAGATGGCAGTGTAGATATTTCCATTTTTATACAGATAGCGGTGTAGATATTTCCATGTTTACACAGATGTCAGTGTAGATATTTCCAAGTTTATACAGATGGCAGTGAAGATATTTCCATGTTTATACAGATGTCTGTGTAGATATTTCCAAGTTTATGCAGATGGCGGTGTAGATATTTCCATGTTTATAGAGAAGGTGGTGTAAGTATTTTCATTTTTATAGAGAAAGCGCTGTAGATAGTTCCATGTTTATACAGATAACCGTGTTGATATTTCCATGTTTATACAGATAGCGGTGTAGATATTTCCATGTTTATACAGCACGTGGTGTAGATATTTCCATCTTTATACAGATGGCAGTGTAGATATTTCCATGTTTATGCAGATAGCGGTGTAGATATTTCCATGTCTATAGAGATAGCGGTGTAGGTATTTCCATATTTATACAGATTGCGGTGTAGATATTTCCATTTTTATACAGATGGCGGTGTAGATATTTCCATGTTTATACAGATGGCAGTGAAGATATTTCCACGTTTATAGAGAAAGCGGTGTAGGTATTTCCATGTTTATAGAGATGGCGGTGTAGATACATCCATGTTTCTGAAGATGGCAGTGTAGATATTTCCTTGTTTATAGAGATGGCGGTGTAGATATTTCCATGTTTACAGAGATTGCGGTGTAGATATTTCCATGTTTATAATACAAGTGGTGTAGGTATTTCAATGTTTATAGAGATAGTGGAGTAGACATTTCCATATTTATACAGGTAGCGGTGTAGGTATTTCCATGTTTATACAGATGGCGGTGTACATATTTCCATGTTTCTAAAGATGGCGGTGGAGATATTTCCTTGTTTATACAGATAGCGATATAGATATTTCCATGTATATACAGATAGCGGTGTAGATATTTACATGTTTACACAGATAGCGGTGGAGATATTTCCCTGTTTATACAGACAGTGATGTAGATATTTCTATGTTTATACCGATAGTGGTGTAGATATTTCCATGTTTATAGAGATAGCGGAGTAGATATTTCCAAGTATATACGGATGGCTGTGTAGATATTTCCATGTGTATACAGATGGGGGTGTACATATTTCCATGTTTATACATGTAGCAGTGTAGATATTTCCATGTATACAGATATAGCGGTAAAGATATTTCCATCTTTGCACGGATTGCGGTGTAGACATTGCAAACTTTACACAGATAGCGGTGTAGATATTTCCAAGTTTACACAGATACCTGTGTCGATATTTCCATGTTTACAGAGATATCATTGTAGATATTTCCATGTTTATACAGATAGCGGTGTAGTTATTTACATGTTGATACAGATAGCGGTGTAGATATTTTCAGGGTTATACAGATAGTGGTGTAGATATTTCCACGTTTTACAGATAGCAGTGTAGATATTTCCCTGTTTACACAGATACCTTTGTAAATATTTCCATGTTTACACAGATAGCGTTGTAGATATTTCCATGCTTTCACAGATTGCGGTGTAGATATTTCCAAGTTTATACAGATAGCTGTGTAGATATTTCCATGTTTACACAGATAGCGTTGTAGATATTTCATTGTTTGTAGAGATAGCGGTGTAGGTATTTCCATGTTTTTAAACATACCGGTGTAGGTATTTCCGTGTTTAAAATGTAGCGGTGGAGATATTTCCATGTTTATACAGATAGCGGTGTAAAAATTTCCATGTTTATACAGATAGCGGTGTACTTATTTCCATGCTTATACAGATAGCGGTGTAGATATTTCCATGTTTATAGAGACTGCGGTGTAGATATTTCCATCTTTGCACAGATTGCTCTGTAGATATTTCCATGTTTATACAGATTGCGGAGTAGTTATTTCCATGTTGATACAGATAGCGGTGTAGATATTTCCATGTTTATACAGGTAGCGGTGTAGAAATTCCCATGTTTATACAGATCGCTTTGTAGATACTTCTGTCTTTCTACATATGTCAGTGTACATATTTCCAAGTTTATACAGATGTCTGTGTAGATATTTCCATGTTTATGCAGATGGTGGTGTAGATATTTCCATGTTTATAGAGATGGCGGTGTAGTTATTTCTATGTTTACAGAGATAGCGGTGTAAATATTTCCATGTTTATAGAGATGGTGTTGTAAGTATTTTCATGTTTATAGAGATAGCGGTGTAGATATTTCCATGTTTATACAGATAGCGCTGTTGCTACTTCCATGTTTATACAGATAGCGGTCTAGATATTTCCATGTTTATACAGCTCGTGGTGTAGATATTTCCATGTCTATAGAGATAGCTGTGTAAGTATTTCCATATTTATACAGATTGTGGTGTAGATATTTCCATCTTTATACAGATGGCGGTGTAGATATGTCCATGTTTATTCAGATAGAAATGAAGATATTTCCATGTTTATACAGATAGTGGTGTAGATATTTCCAAGTTTATACAGATGGCGGTGTAGTTACATCTATTTTTCTGAAGATGGCGGTGTAGAAATTTTCATGTTAATAGAGATGGCGGTGTAGATATATCCATGAATGTAGAGATTGCAGTGTAGATATTTCCATGTTTATAGAGAAAGCGGTGTAGGTATTTCCATGTTTATAGAGATAGTGGTGTAGATATTTCCATATTTATACAGATAGCGGTGTAGGTATTTCCATGTTTATACAGATTGCGGTGTAAATATTTCCATGTTTATACAGGTGGCGGTGTAGATATTTCCTTGTTTATACAGACAGCGGTGCAGATATTTCCATGTTTATACAGGTAGCGGTGTAGATATTTCCATGTTAACTGAGATAGCGGTGTAGATATTTCCATCTTTGCACAGATTGCTATGTAGATATTTTCATTTTTACACAGATAGCTGTGTGGATATTTCCAAGTATACACAGATAGCTGTGTAGATATTTCCATGTTTACACAGATAGCATTGTAGATATTTCCATGTTTATACAGATAGCGGTGTAGATATTTCCATGTTTATACAGATAGCGGTGTAGATATTTCCATGTTTATACAGATAGCGGTGGAGGTATATCAATGTTTATAGAGATGGCGCTGTAGATATTTCCATCTTTATACAGATCGTGGTTTAGATTTTTCCATGTTTATACAGATAGCGGTGTAGATATTTCCATGTTTTTACATATATTGGTGTAGTTATTTCCATGTTTACACAGATTGTGGTGTAGATATTTCCTTCTTTCTACAGATGGCATTGTAGATATTTCCATGTTTATACAGATGGCGGTGTAGATATTTCCATGTTTATACAGATAACTTTCTAAGTATTTCCATGTTTATACAGATGGGGGTGTAGGTATTTCGATGTTTATAGCGATAGCAGTGGAGATATTTCCAAGTTTATACAGATAGCGGTGTAGTTCCTTCCATGTTTATATAGATAGCGGTGTAGATATTTCCATGTATATACACATGGCTGTGTAGATATTTCCATGTTTATACAGATGGTGGTGTAGTTATTTCCATATTTATACAGAGAACATTGTAAGTATTTCCATGTTTATACAGATGGCGGTGTAGATATTTCGATGTTTACAGAGATAGCAGTGGAGATATTTCCAGGTGTATACAGATAGCGGTGTAGATCTTTCCATGTTTATACTGATCGCGGTGTAGATATTTACATGTTTATAGAGATGGCGGTGTAGGTATTTCCATGTTCATAGAGATAGCGGTGTTGATTTTTCCATGTTCATTGAGATAGCGGTGTTAATTTTTCCATGTTTATAGAGATAGCTGTGTGGATATTTCCATGTTTATACAGATAGGGGTGTAGATATTTCCATGTTTATGGAGATGGCGTTGTAGATATTTCCATGTTTGTACAGATCACGGTGTAGTTATTTCCATGTTTATACAGATCGCGGTGTAGATATTTCCATGTTTACACAGATCATGGTGTAGATATTTCCATGTTTTTACAGATCGTGGTGTTGATATTACCATGTTTATAGGGATAGCTGTGTGGATATTTCCATGTATATACAGATGGCTGTGTAGATATTTCCATGTTTATACAGATGGATGTGTAGATATTTCCATGTTTATACAGTTGACTTTGTAGGTATCTCCATGTTTATACAGATGGCGTTGTAGTTATTTCCATGTTTATAGAGATAGCTGTGTAGATATTTCCATGTTTATACAGATAGCGGTGTAGATATTTCCATGTTTATACAGATCGCAGTGTAGATATTTCCATGTTTACACAAACAGCAGTGGAGATATTTCCATGTTTGTACACATAGCGGTGTACATGTTTCCATGTTTATAGAGACAGCGGTGTAGGTGTTTCCATATTTATACAGATAGCGGGGCAGATATTTCCATGTTTATACAGATGCCTATGCAGATATTTCCATAATTATAGAGAGGGCTGTGTAGATATTTACATGTTTATACAGATGGCAGTGTAGATATTTCCATGTTCCAACACATGACTCTGTAGGTATTTCCATGTTTATACAGATGGCTTTGTAGTTATTTCTATGTTTATAGAGATAGCGGTGTAGATATTTTCATGTTTATACAGATAGCGGTGTAGATATTACCACGTTTCTACAGACCGCGGTGTAGATATTTCCATGTTTGTACAGATAGCGGTGCAGATATTTCCATGTTTGTACAGATGGTGGTGTTGATATTTCCATCTATACACAGATGACCGTGTAGATATTTCAATGTTTATACTGATGGCAGCACAGATATTTCTATGGATATGTAGATGGCGGTGTAGATATCTCCATGTTTATACAGATAGCGGTGTAGTTATTTCCATGTTTATACAGATCACGGTGTAGATATTTCCTTGTTTATACAAATAGCGGTGTTGTTATTTCCATGTTTATACAGATAGCGGTGTAGATATTTCCATGTATATACAGATGGCTGTGTAGATATTTCCATGTTTATACAGATGGCTCTATAGATATTTCTCTGTTTATACAGATGACTTTGTATGTATTTCCATGTTTATGCAGATGGCGGTGTAGATATTTCCATGTTTATAGAGATAGCTGTGTAGATATTTCCATGTTTATAAAGATAGCGGTGTAGATATTTCCATGTTTATACAGATCGCGTTGTAGATATTTCCATGTTTATGCATATTGCGGTGTAGATATTTCCATGTTTATACCGACAGCAGTATAGATATTTTCATGTTTATAGAGATAGCAGTGTAGATATTTCCATGTTTACAGAGAAAGCGGTGTAGATATTTCCATCTTTGCACAGATTGCGATGTAGATATTTCCATCTTTACACAGATAGCGGTTTACATAGTTCCATGTTTACACAGTTAGTGGTGCAGATATTTCCATGTTTACACAGATAGCAGTGTAAAATATTTCCATGTTTATTCAGATGGCGGTGTAGATACTTCCATTTTTATACTGGTAGCGGTGTAATTTCCATGTTTATACAGATAGCGGTGTAGATATTTCCATGTTTTTACAGATGGCGGTGTAGATATTTCCATGTTTATGCAGATAGCGGTGTGGCTATTTCCATGTTTATAGAGATCGTGGTGTAGATATTTCCATATTTATGCAGATAACGGTGTAGATATTTCCATGTTTATAGAGATAGCGGTGTAGATATTTCCATATTTGAACAGATAGCGGTGTAGATATTTCCATCTTTACACAGATAGCGGTGTACATATTTCCATGTTTCCACAGATAGCGGTGTAGATATTTCCATGTTAACACAGATAGTTTTGTAGATATTTCCATTTTTATACAGAATGCGGTATAGACATTTCAATGTTTATGAAGATTACGGTTCAGATATTTCCATGTTTATACAGATAGCGGTGGAGACATTTCCATGTTTATACAGATAGCGATGTAGATATTTCCATGTTTATACAGATAGCGGTGGATATATTTCCATGTTTATACAGATGGTGGTGTAGGTATTTCCATGTTTATAGAGATAGCCATGTAGAAATTTCCATGTTTATACAGATAACGGTGGAGATATTTCCATGTTTCTGCAGACAGCAGTGGAGATATTTACATGTTTATACACATAGAGGTGTACATATTTCCATGTTTATAGAGACAGCGGTGTAGGTATTTCCATGTTTATACAGATAGCGGTGCAGGTATTTGCATGTTTATACACATTGCGGTGCATATATTTCCATATTTATACAGAGGGCTGTGTAGATATTACCATGTTTATACAGATGGCTGTGTAGATTTTTCCATGTTCCTACACATGACTGTGTAGGTATTTCCATGTTTATACAGATGGCTTTGTAGGTATTTCCATGTTTATAGAGATAGCGGTGTAGATATTTCCATGTTTATACAGATAGCGCTGTAAATATTTCCAAGTTTATACAGATCGTGGTGCAGATATTTCCATGTTTATACAGATACCGGTGTAGAAATTTCCATGTTTATAAAGATAGCGGTGTAGATATTTCCATGTTTATACAGAGATCGGTGTAGATATTTCCATGTTTATAAAGATAGCGGTGTAGATATTTCCATGTTTATACAGATAGCGGTGTAGATATTTCCATGTTTTTACAGATGGCGGTGTAGATATTTCCATGTTTATACAGATAGCGGTGTAGATATTTCAACGTTTTTAGAGATATCGGTGAAGATATTTCCATGTTTATAGAGATAGCCATGTAGATATTTCCATGTTTATACAGATAGTGGTGTAGACATTTCCATGTTCATAGAGATAGCTGTGTAGATATTTCCATATTTATACAGATAGTTTTTTTGATATTTCCATGGTTATACAGATAGCGGTGGATTTATTTCCTTGTTTATATAGATGGCGGTGTATATATTTCCAAGTTTATACAGATAGCGGTGTAGTTATTTCCATGTTTCTATGGATAGCGGTGTAGTTATTTCCATGTTTATATAGGTGGCGGTGTAGGTATTTCCATGTTTATAGAGATAGCGGTGTAGATATTTCCATGTTCATACAGATGGCTGTGTAGATATTTCCATGTTTATACAGATGGCATTATAGATATTTCCATGTTTATACAGATGGAGGTGTAGATATTTCCGTGTTTATACAGATGACACTGTAGATATTTCCATCGTTTTACAGATTGTGGTGTAGATATTTCCATGTTTATACAGATAACGGTGTGGCAACTTCCATGTTTGTACAGATAGCAGTGTAGATATTTCCATGTTTATAGAGATGTCTGTGTAGATATTTCCATGTTTATACAGATGGCAGTGTAGATATTCCCATCTTTTTACAGATAGTGTTGTAGATATTTCCATGTTTTTACAGATAGCGGTGTAGGTATTTCCATGTTTATACAGATGGCGTTGTAGGTATTTCCATGTTTATAGAGATAGCCATGTAGCTATTTCCATGTTTATACAGATAGAGGTGTAGATATTTCCATGTTTATACAGACAGTGGTTTAGATATCTCCATGTTTACAGAGAGAGTGGTGTAGATATTTCCATATTTGCACAGATTGCGCTGTAGATATTTCCATCTTTACACAGATAGCTGTGTACATATTTCCATGTTTACACAGATAGAGGTGTATTTAATTCCATGTTAACACAGATAGTGTTGTAGATATTTCCATGTTTATACAGATAGCGATGTAGATATTTCCATGTTTATACAGATCTTGGTGTTGATATTTCCATGTTTATACAGACAGCAGTGTAGATATTTTCATGTTTATAGAGATAGCAGTGTAGATATTTCCATGTTTACAGAGATAGCGGTTTAGATATTTCCATCTTTGTACAGATTGTGATGTAAATATTTCCATCTTTACACAGATAGCGCTTTACATAGTTCCATGTTTACACAGTTAGTGGTGCAGATATTTCCATGTTTACACAGATAGCAGTGTAAAATATTTCCATGTTTATTCAGATGGTGGTGTAGATACTTCCATTTTTATACTGGTAGCGGTGTAATTTCCATGTTTATACAGATAGCGGTGTAGACATTTCCATGTTTTTACAGATGGCGGTGTAGATATTTCCATGTATATGCAGATAGCGGTGTGGCTATTTCCATGTTTATAGAGATCGTGGTGCAGATATTTCCATATTTATGCAGATAACGGTGTAGGTATTTCCATGTTTATAGAGATAGCGGTGTAGATATTTCCATATTTGCACAGATAGCGGTGTAGATATTTCCATCTTTACACAGATAGCGGTGTACATATTTCCATGTTTCCACAGATAGCGGTGTAGATATTTCCATGTTAACACAGATAGTTTTGTAGATATTTCCATTTTTATACAGAATGCGGTATAGACATTTCCATGTTTATGAAGATTGCGGTGCAGATATTTCCATGTTTATACAGATAGCGGTGGAGATATTTCCATGTTTATACAGATAGCGATGTAGATATTTCCATGTTTATACAGATAGCGGTGGATATAATTCCATGTTTATACAGATGGTGGTGTAGGTATTTCCATGTTTATAGAGATAGCCATGTAGAAATTTCCATGTTTATACAGATAACGGTGGAGATATTTCCATGTTTCTGCAGACAGCAGTGGAGATATTTCCATTTTTATACACATAGCGGTGTACATATTTCCATGTTTATAGAGAAAGCGGTGTAGGTATTTCCATGTTTATACAGATAGCGGTGCAGGTATTTGCATGTTTATACACATTGCGGTGCATATATTTCCATATTTATACAGAGGGCTGTGTAGATATTACCATGTTTATACAGATGGCTGTGTAGATTTTTCCATGTTCCTACACATGACTGTGTAGGTATTTCCATGTTTATACAGATGGCTTTGTAGATATTTCCATGTTTATAGAGATAGCGGTGTAGATATTTCCATGTTTATACAGATAGCGGTGTAAATATTTCCAAGTTTATACAGATCGTGGTGTAGATATTTCCATGTTTATACAGATAACAGTGTAGAAATTTCCGTGTTTATAAAGATAGCGGTGTAGATATTTCCATGTTTATACAGAGATCGGTGTAGATATTTCCCTGTTTATAAAGATAGCGGTGTAGATATTTCCATGTTTATACAGATAGCGGTGTAGATATTTCCATGTTTTTACAGATGGCGGTGTAGATATTTCCATGTTTATACAGATAGCGGTGTAGACATTTCAACGTTTTTAGAGATATCGGTGAAGATATTTCCATGTTTATAGAGATAGCCATGTAGATATTTCCATGTTTATACAGATAGTGGTGTAGACATTTCCATGTTCATAGAGATAGCTGTGTAGATATTTCCATATTTATACAGATAGCTTTTTTGATATTTCCATGGTTATACAGATAGCGGTGGATTTATTGCCTTGTTTATATAGATGGCGGTGTATATATTTCCAAGTTTATACAGATAGCGGTGTAGTTATTTCCATGTTTCTATGGATAGCGGTGTAGATATTTCCATGTTTATATAGGTGGCGGTGTAGGTATTTCCATGTTTATAGAGATAGCGGTGTAGATATTTCCATGTTCATACAGATGGCTGTGTAGATATTTCCATGTTTATACACATGGCATTATAGATATTTCCATGTTTATACAGATGGAGGTGTAGATATTTCCGTGTTCATACAGATGACAGTGTAGATATTTCCATCGTTTTACAGATTGTGGTGTAGATATTTCCATGTTTATACAGATAACGGTGTGGCAACTTCCATGTTTATACAGATAGCAGTGTAGATATTTCCATGTTTATAGAGATGACTGTGTAGATATTTCCATGTTTATACAGATAGCGGTGTAGGTATTTCCATGTTTATACAGATGGCGTTGTAGGTATTTCCATGTTTATAGAGATAGCCATGTAGCTATTTCCATGTTTATACAGATAGAGGTGTAGATATTTCCATGTTTATACAGACAGTGGTTTAGATATCTCCATGTTTACAGAGAGAATGGTGTAGATATTTCCATATTTCCACAGATTGCGCTGTAGATATTTCCATCTTTACACAGATAGCTGTGTACATATTTCCATGTTTACACAGATAGAGGTGTATTTTTTTCCATGTTAACACAGATAGTGTTGTAGATATTTCCATGTTTATACAGATAGCGGTGTAGATATTTCCATGTTTATACAGATCGTGGTGTTGATATTTCCATGTTTATACAGACAGCAGTGTAGATATTTTCATGTTTATAGAGATAGCAGTGTAGATATTTCCATGTTTACAGAGATAGCGGTGTAGATATTTCCATCTTTGCACAGATTGCGATGTAGATATTTCCATCTTTACACAGATAGCGGTTTACATAGTTCCATGTTTACACAGTTAGTGGTGCAGATATTTCCATGTTTACACAGATAGCGGTGTAAAATATTTCCATGTTTATTCAGATGGCGGTGTAGATACTTCCATTTTAATACTGGTAGTGGTGTAATTTCCATGTTTATACAGATAGCGGTGTAGATATTTCCATGTTTTTACAGATGGCGGTGTAGATATTTCCATGTTTATGCAGATAGCGGTGTGGCTATTTCCATGTTTATAGAGATCGTGGTGAAGATATTTCCATATTTATGCAGATAACGGTGTAGATATTTCCATGTTTATAGAGATAGCGGTGTATATATTTCCATATTTGCACAGATAGCGGTATAGATATTTCCATGTTAACACAGATAGTTTTGTAGATATTTCCATTTTTATACAGAATGCGGTATAGACATTTCCATGTTTATGAAGATTACGGTGCAGATTATTCCATGTTTATACAGATAGCGGTGGAGATATTTCCATGTTTATACAGATAGCGATGTAGATATTTCCATGTTTATACAGATAGCGGTGGATATATTTCCATGTTTATACAAACGGTGGTGTAGGTATTTCCATGTTTATAGAGATAGCCATGTAGAAATTTCCATGTTTATACAGATAACGGTGGAGATATTTCCATGTTTCTGCAGACAGCAGTGGAGATTTTTACATGTTTATACACATAGCGGTGTACATATTTCCATGTTTATAGAGACAGCGGTGTAGGTATTTCCATGTTTATACAGATAGCGGTGCAGGTATTTGCATGTTTATACACATTGCGGTGCATATATTTCCATATTTATACAGAGGGCTGTGTAGATATTACCATGTTTATACAGATGGCTGTGTAGATTTTTTCCATGTTCCTACACATGACTGTGTAGGTATTTCCATGTTTATACAGATGGCTTTGTAGATATTTCCATGTTTATAGAGATAGCGGTGTAGATATTTCCATGTTTATACAGATAGCGGTGTCAATATTTCCAAGTTTATACAGATTGTGGTGTAGATATTTCCATGTTTATACAGATATCGGTGTAGAAATTTCCATGTTTATACCGACCGCAGTGTAGATATTTCCATGTTTATACAGATAGCGGTGTAGATATTTCCATGTTTGTACAGATGGCGGTGTTGATGTTCCATCTATACACAGATTGCCATGTAGGTATTTCCATGTGTATACAAATGGCATTGTAGATATTTCCCTGTTTATACAGATGGTGCTGTAGATATTTCCATGTTTACACAGATGACTGTATAGGTATTTCCATGTTTATACAAATGGCGGTGTAGATATTTCCATGTTTATAGAGATAGCGGTGTAGATATTTCCATATTTATACAGGTAACGGTGTAGAAATTTCCATGTTTATACAGATATCGGTGTAATTATTTCCATGTTTATACAGATCACGGTGTAAATATTTCCATGTTTATAGAGATAGCGGTGTATACATTTCCATGTTTATACAGATACCGGTGTAGATATTTCCATATTTATACAGACCGCAGTGTAGATATTTCCATGTTTATACAGATAGCGGTGCAGATATTTCCATGTTTGTACAGATGGCGGTGTTGATATTTCCATCTCTACACAGATGACCGTGTTGATATTTCCATGTTTATTCAGATGGCAGCGCAGATATTTCTATGGGTACGTAGATGGCGGTGTAGATATTTCCATGTATATACAGATACTGGTGTAGTTATTTCCATATTTATATAGAGAGAAGTGTAGATATTTCCATGTATGTACACATGGCTGTGTAGATATTTCCATGTTTGTACAGTTGGCGGTGTAGATATTTCCATGTTTTTACAGATAACTTTGTAAGTATTTCCATGTTTATACAGATGGCGGTGTAGATATTTTGATGTTTATAGAGATAGCAGTGGAGATATTTCCATGTTTATACAAATAGCGGTGTAGGTATTTCCATGTTTATATAGATAGCGGTGTAGATATTTCCATGTTTATAGAGATAGCGGTGTAGGTATTTCCATGTTTGTAGACATAGCGGTGTAGATATTTCCATGTTTATACAGATAACTTTGTAAGTATTTCCATGTTTATACAGATGGCGGTGTAGATACATACATGTTTCAGAAGATGGCATTGTAGATATTTTCATGTTTATAGAGATGGAGGTGTATATATTTCCATGTATATAGAGATAGCAGTGTAGATATTTTCATGTTTATAGAGAAAGTGGTGTAGGTATTTCCATGTTTATACAGATGGCAGTGTAGTTATTTCCATGTTTATACAGATATCAGTGTAGACATTTCCATGTTTACAGGGTAGCGGTGTAGGTATTTCTATCTTTGCACAGATTGCGGTGTAGATTTTGACAAACGTAGAGAGATAGCGGTGTAGATATTTCCAAGTTTACACAGATATCTGTGTAGATATTTCCATGTTTACAGAGATATCATTGTAGATATTTCCATGTTTATACAGATTGCGGTGTAGTTATTTCCATGTTGATACAGATAGCGGTGTAGATATTTCGATGTTTATACAACTAGCGGTGTAGAAATTCCCATGTTTATACAGATCGCTTTGTAGACATTTCCATCTTTCTACAGATGTCAGTGTAGATATTTCCAAGTTTATACAGATGGCAGTGTAGATATTTCCATGTTTATACAGATGTCTGTGTAGATATTTCCATGTTTGTTCAGATGGCGGTGTAGATATTTCCATGTTTATAGAGATGGCGGTGTAGTTATTTCTATGTTTATAGAGATAGCGGTGTAAATATCTCCATGTTTATAGAGATGGTGGTGTAAGTATTTTCATGTTCATAGAGATAGCGGTGTAGATATTTCCATGTTTATACAGCTCGCGGTGTAGATATTTCCATCTTTATGCAGATGGCAGAGTAGATATTTCCATGTTTATACAGATTGCGGTGTAGATATTTCCATGTCTATCGAAATAGCGGTGTAGGTGTTTCCATATTTATACAGATTGCGGTGTAGATATTTCCATCTTTATACAAATGGCGGTGTAGATATTTCCATGTTTATACAGATGGCAGTGAAGATATTTCCATGTTTATACAGATAGTGGTGTAGATATTTCCATGTTTATAGAGATGGCGGTGTAGATACATCCATGTTTCTGAAGATGGCGGTGTAGGTATTCTCATATTTATAGAGATGGCGGTGTAGATATTTCCATGTTTATACAGATGTCTGTGTAGATATTTCCAGGTTTATGCAGATAGCAGTGTAGATATTTCCATGTTTATATAGATGGCGGTCTAGTTATTTCTAAGTTTATAGAGATAGCGGTGTAAATATTTCCATGTTTATAGACATGGTGGTGTAAGTATTTTCATGTTTATAGGGATAGCAGTGGAGATATTTACATGTTTATACAGATAGCAGTGTTGGTATTTCCATGTTTATACAGATAGCGGTGTAGATATTTCCATGTTTATACAGCTCGCGGTGTAGATATTTCCATCTTTATACAGATGGCAGTGTAGATATTTCCATGTTTATACAGATAGCGATGTAGATATTTCCTTGTCTATAGAGATAGCGGTGTAGTTATTTCAGTTTATATACAGATTTCGGTGTCGATATTTCCATCTTTATACAGATGGCGGTGTAGATATTTCCATGTTTATACAGATGGCATTGAAGATATTTCCATATTTATACAGATAGTGGTGTAGACATTTCCATGTTTACACAGATGGCGGTGTAGATACATCCATGTTTCTGAAAATGGCGTTGTAGATATTTTCATGTTTATAGAGATGGAGGTGTAGATATTTCCATGTATGTAGAGATTGCAGTGTAGATATTTTCATGTTTATATTGAAAGTGGTGTAGGTATTTCCATGTTTATACAGATGGCAGTGTAGTTATTTCCATGTTTATACAGATATCGGTGTAGATATTTCCATGTTTACAGGGTAGCGGTGTAGGTATTTCCATGTTTATAGACATAGCGGTGTAGATATTTCCATGTTTTTGTAGATGGCGTTGTAGATATTTCCATGTTTATACCGATAGCGGTGTTGGTATTTCCACGTTTATACTGATACCGATGTAGATATTTCCATGTTTATACCGCTTCCGGTGCAGATATTTATATCTTTATACAGATGGCATTTAGATATTTCCTGATTCACACAGATGGCGGTGTAGATATTTCCATGTTTAGACAGATGGCGGAGTAGTTACTTCCATGTTTATGTAGATGGCAGTGTAGATAATTTCATGTTTATAGAGATGGGGGTGTAGATATTTCCATGTTTATAGAGATAGCATTGTAGATATTTACATGTTTATACAGATGGCTGTGTAGATATTTCCATGTGTATACAGATGGCATTGTAGATATTTCCATGTTTATACAGATGACTGCATAGGTATTTCCATGTTTTTACAGATGGCAGTGCAGATATTTCCATGTTTATAGAGATAGCGGTGTAGATATTTCCATGTTTGTACAGATGGCGGTGTTGATATTTCCATCTATACACAGATGGCCGTGTAGATATTTGCATGTTTATACAGATGACGGCGTAGATATTTCCATGGACATGCAGATGGCAGTGTAGATATTTCCATGTTTACAGACAGCTGTGTAGATATTTCCATGTTTACACAGATGGTGGTGTAGATATTTCCGTGTTTATACACATGGCGGAGTAGATACTTCCATGTTTATGGAGATGGCAGTGTAGATATTTTCATGTTTATAGAGATGGCGGTGTAGATATTTCCATATTTATAGAGATAGCGGTGTAGATATTTCCATCTTTCTACAGATGGCAGTGTAGATATTTCCATGTTTATACAGATGGCGGTGTAGATATTTCCATATTTATACAGATGTCCGTATAGATATTTCCATGTGTATACACATGGTATTGTAGGTATTTCCATGTTTATACAGATGGTGGTGTAGATATTTCCATGTTTATTCAGATGACTGCGTAGATATTTCCATGTTTTTACAGATGGCAGTGTAGATATTTCAATTTTTATAGAGATGGCGCTGTAGATATTTCCATGTTTATAGACATCGTGGTGTAGATATTTCCATGTTTATACAAATAGCGGTGCAGATATTACCATGTATTTACATATATTGGTGTAGATATTTCCATGTTTACAGAGATTGTGGAGTAGATATTTCCAAGTTTATACAGACCGCAGTGTAGATATTTCCATGTTTATAGAGATAGCCGTGTAGATATTTCCAAGTTTGTAAAGACGGCGGTGTTGATGTTTCCATCTATACACAGATTGCCGTGTAGGTATTTCCATGTGTATACAGATGGCATTGTAGATATTTCCATGTTAATACAGATGGTGGTGTAGATATTTCCATGTTTACACAGATGACTGTATAGGTATTTCCAGGTTTTAACAGATGGCAATGCAGATATTTCCATGTTTATAGAGATAGCGGTGCAGATATTTCCATGTTTGTACAGATGGCGGTGTTGATATTTCCATCTATACACCGATGGCCGTGTAGATATTTCCATGTTTATACAGATGGCAGCGTAGTTATTTCCATGGACATGCAGATGGCGGTGTAGATATTTCCATGTTTATAGGGATAGCTGGGTAGATATTTACATGTTTATACAGATGGCTGTGTAGATATTTCAATGTGTATACAGATGGCATTGTAGATATTTCCATTTTTATACAGATGACTGTATAGGTATTTCCATGTTTTTACAGATGGCAGTGCAGATATTGCCATGTTTATAGAGATAGCGTTGTAGATATTTCCATGTTTGTACAGATGGCGGTGTTGATATTTCCATCTATACACAGATGGCCGTGTAGATATTTCCATGTTTATACAGATGGCGGCGTAGATATTTCCATGGACATGGAGATGGCGGTGTAGATATTTCCATGTTTATACAGATAGCGGTGTAGATATTTCCATGTTTTCACAGATGGTGGTGTAGATATTTCCGTGTTTTTACACATGTCGGGGTAGATACTTCCATCTTTATGGAGATTGCAGTGTAGATATTTTCATGTTTATAGAGATGGCGGTGTAGATATTTCCATATTTATAGAGATAGCAGTGTAGATATTTCCATCTTTCTCCAGATGGCAGTGTAGATATTTCCATGTTTATACAGATGGCTGTGTAGATATTTCCATATTTATACAGATGTCTGTGTAGATGTTTCCATGCGTATACAGATGGTATTGTACGTATTTCCATGTTTATACAGATGGTGGTGTAGATATTTCCATGGTTATTCAGATGACTGTGTAGCTATTTCCATGTTTTTACAGATGGCAGTGTAGATATTTCAATGTTTATAGAGATGGCGCTGTAGATATTTCCATGTTTATACAGATAACGGTGGAGATATTTCCAAGTTTATACAGACAGCAGTAGAGATATTTCCATGTTTATACACATAGCGGTGTACATATTTCCATGTTTATAGAGACAACGGTGTAGGTATTTCCATGTTGATACAGATAACGGTGCAGATATTTCCATTTTTATACAGATGCCTATGCAGATATCTCCATATTTATACAGAGGGCTGTGTAGGTATTTCTATGTTTATACAGATGGCAGTGTAGATATTTCCATGTTCCTACACATGACTGTGTAGGTATTTCCATGTTTATACAGATGGCTATGTAGATATTTCTATGTCTACAGAGATAGCGGTGCAGATATTTCCATGTTTAAACAGATAGCGGTGTATATATTTCCATGTTTATACAGATACCGGTGTAGATATTTCCATGTTTATACAGACCGCAGTGTAGATATTTCCATGTTTACAGACGTAGCAGTGTAGATATTTCCAAGTTTGTACAGATGGCGGTATTGATGTTTCCATCTATACACAGATTGCCGTGTAGGTATTTCCATGTGTATACAGATATCATTGTAGATATTTCCATGTTTATACAGATGGTGGTGTAGATATTTCCATGTTTACACAGATGACTGTATCGGTATTTCCATGTTTATACAGATGACGGTGTAGATATTTCCATGTTTATAGAGATAGCGGTGTAGATATTTCCATATTTATACAGATAACGGTGTAGAAATTTCCATGTTTATACAGATAGCGGTGTCAATAATTCCATCTTTATACAGATCACGGTGTAGATAATTCCATGTTTATAGATATAGCGGTGTAGATATTTCCATGTTTATACAGATAGCGGTGGAGATATTTCCATGTTTATACAGACCGCGGTGTAGATATTTAGATGTTTGTACAGATGGCGGTGTTGATATTTCCATCTATACACAGATGACCGTGTAGATATTTCCATGTTTATACAGATGGCGTCGCAGATATTTCTATGGATATGTAGATGGCAGTGTAGATATTTCCATGTATATAGAGATAGCGGTGTAGTTATTTCCATGTTTACATAGAGAGCGGTGGAGATATTTCCATGTATGTACACATGGCTGTGTAGATATTTCCATGTTTATACAGATGGCGGTGTAGATATTTCCATGTTTATACAGATAGCGGTGTAGATATTTCCATGTTTACACAGATGGTATTGTAGATATTTCCGTGTTTATACACATGGCGGAGAAGATACTTCCATCTTAAAGGAGATGGCAGTGTTGATATTTTCATGTTTATTGAGATGGCAGTGTAGATATTTCCATATATATAGAGATAGCGGTGTAGATATTTCCATCTTTCTACAGATGGCAGTGTAGATAATTCCATCTTTATATAGATGGCCGTGTAGATATTTCCATATTTATACAGATGTCTGTGTAGATATTTCCATGTGTATACAGACGGTATTGTAGGTATTTCCATGTTTATACAGATGGTGGTGTAGATATTTCCATGTTTATTCAGATGACTGTGTAGATATTTCCATGTTTTTACATATGGCAGTGTAGATATTTCAATGTTTATAGAGATGGCACTATAGATATTTCCATGTTTATACAGATAACCGTGGAGATATTTCCATATTTATACAGATAACGGTGAAGAAATTTCCATGTTTATACAGATAGCGGTGTAAATATTTCCATGTTTATGCAGATCACGGTGTAGATATTTCCATGTTTATAGAGATAGCGGTGTAGATATTTCCATGTTTATACAGATAGCGGTGTAGATATTTCCATGTTTATACAGACCGCGGGGTAGATATTTCCATGTTTATGGAGATAGCGGTGTAGATATTTCCATGTTTGTACAGATGGCAGTGTATATATTTCCATGTTTATACAGATAGCGGTGTAAATATTTCCATGTTTATACAGATCACGGTGTAGATACTTCCATGTTTATAGAGATAGCGGTGTAGATATTTCCATGTTTATACAGATAGCGGTGTAGCTATTTCCATGTTTGTACAGATGGAGGTGTTCATATTTCCATCTATACAAAGATGGCCGTGTAGATATTTCTATGTTTATACAGATAGCAGTGTAGATATTTCCATGTTTATACAGATAGCGGTGCAGATATTTCCATGTTTCTACAGATGGCGGTGTTGATATTTCCATCTATACACAGATGACCGTGTAGATATTTCCATGTTTATAGAGATGGCGGCACAGATATTTCCATGGATATGTAGATGGCGTTGTAGATATTTCCATGTTTATACAGATAGCGGTGTAGTTATTCCCATATTTATATAGATAGCGGTGTACATATTTCCATGTATATACACATGGCTGTGTAGATATTTCCATGTTTATACAGATGGCGGTGTAGATATTTCCATGTTTATACAAATAACTTTGTAAGTATTTCCATGTTTATACAGATGGCGGTGTAGATGTTTCGATGTTTATAGAGATAGCACTGGAGATATTTCCATGTTTATACAGATAGCAGTGTAGATATTTCCATGTTTTTACTGATCGTGGTGAAGATGTTTCCATGTTATAGAGATGGCGGTGTAGATATTTCCATGTTCATAGAGATAGCGGTGTTGATTTTTCCATGTTTATAGAGATAGCGGTGTGGATATTTCCATGTTTATACAGATAGGGGTGTAGATATTTCCATGTTTATAGAGAAGGCGGTGTAGATATTTCCATGTCTATACAGATAGCGGTGTATATATTTCAATGTTTATACAGACCGTGTTGTAGATATTTTCATGTTTATAAAGATACCAATGTAGATATTTCCATGTTTATACAGACCGCAGTGTAGATATTTCCATGTTTATAGAGATAGCCGTGTCGATATTTCCATGTTTGTACAGATGGCGGTGTTGATGTTTCCATCTATACACAGATTGCCGTGTAGGTATTTCCATGTGTATACAGACGGAATTGTAGATATTTCCATGTTTATACAGATGGTGGTGTAGATGTTTCCATGTTTACACAGATGACTGTATAGGTATTTCCATGTTTATACAGATGGCGGTGTAGATATTTCCAAGTTTATAGAGATAGCGGTGTAGATATTTCCATATTTCTACAGATAAAGGTGTAGAAGTTTCCATGTTTATACAGATAGCGGTGTAAATATTTCCATGTTTATACAAATCACGGTGTAGGTATTTCCATGTTTATAGAGATAGCGGTGTAGATATTTCCATGTTTATACAGATAGCGGTGTAGATATTTCCATGTTTGTACAGATGGAGGTGTTGATATTTCCATCTATACAAAGATGGCCGTGTAGATATTTCCATGTTTATACAGATAGCGGTGTAGATATTTCCATGCTTATACAGATAGCGGTGCAGATATTTCCATGTTTGTACAGATGGCGGTGTTGATATTTCCATCTATACACAGATGACCGTGTAGATATTTCCATGTTTATACAGATGGTGGCGCAGATATTTCTATGGATATGTAGATGGCATTGTAAATATTTCCATGTTTATACAGATAGCGGTGTAGTTATTTCCATGTTTATATAGATAGCGGTGTAGATATTTCCATGTATATACACAAGGCTGTGTAGATATTTCCATGTTTATACAGATGGTGGTGTAGATATTTCCATGTTTATACAGATAACTTTGTATGTATTTCCATGTTTATACAGATGGCGGTGTAGATATTTCGATGTTTATAGAGATAGCAGTGGAGATATTTCCATGTTTATACAGATAGCGGTGTAGATATTTCCATGTTTTTACTGATCGTGGTGTAGATGTTTCCATGTTATAGAGGTGGCGGTGTAGATATTTCCATGTTCATAGCGATAGCGGTGTTGATTTTTCCATGTTTATAGAGATAGCGGTGTGGATATTTCCATGTTTATACAGATAGGGGTGTAGATATTTCCATGTTTATAGAGAAGGCGGTGTAGATATTTCCATGTTTATACAGATAGCGGTGTATATATTTCCATGTTTATACAGATCATGTTGTAGATATTTTCATGTTTATACAGATACCGATGTAGATATTTCCATGTTTATACAGACCGCAGTGTAGATATTTCCATGTTTATAGAGATAGCAGTGTCGATATTTCCATGTTTGTACAGATGGCTGTGTTGATGTTTCCATCTATACACAGATTGCCATGTAGGTATTTCCATGTGTATACAGACGGCATTGTAGATATTTCCATGTTTATACAGATGGTGGTGTAGATATTTCCATGTTTACACAGATGACTGTATAGGTATTTCCATGTTTATACAGATGGCAGTGTAGATATTTCCAAGTTTATAGAGATAGCGGTGTAGATATTTCCATGTTTATACAGATAGCGGTGTAGATATTTCCATGTTTGTACAGATGGAGGTGTTGATATTTCCATCTATACAAAGATGGCCGTGTAGATATTTCCATGTTTATACAGATAACGGTGTAGATATTTCCATGTTTATACAGATAGCGGTGCAGATATTTCCTTGTTTGTACAGATGGCGGTGTTGATATTTCCATCTATACACAGATGACCGTGTAGATATTTCCATGTTTATACAGATGGTGGCGCAGATATTTCTATGGATATGTAGATGGCATTGTAAATATTTCCATGTTTATACAGATAGCGGTGTAGTTATTTCCATGTTTATATAGATAGCGGTGTAGATATTTCCATGTATATACACAAGGCTGTGTAGATATTTCCATGTTTATACAGATGGTGGTGTGGATATTTCCATGTTTATACAGATAACTTTGTATGTATTTCCATGTTTATACAGATGGCGGTGTAGATATTTCGATGTTTATAGAGATAGCAGTGGAGATATTTCCATGTTTATACAGACAGCGGTGTAGATATTTCCATGTTTATACTGATCGCGGTGTAGATATTTCCATGTTTATAGAGATGGCGGTGTAGATATTTCCATCTTCATAGAGATAGCGGTGTTGATTTTTCCATGTTTATAGAGATAGCGCTGTGGATATTTCCATGTTTATAGAGACAGCGGTGTTGAAATATCCATGTTCATAGAGATAGCAGTGAGCATATTTCCATGTTTATACAGATAGCAGTGTAGATATTTCCATTTTTATAGAGATAGCGGTTTAGATATTTCATATTTATACAGATAGCGGTGTAGATATTTCCATGTTTATACAGATTGCGGTGTAGATATTTCCATGTTTATTCAGATGACTGTGTATATATTTCCATGTTTATACAGACAGCAGTGGAGATATTTCCATGTTCATACACATAGAGGTGTACATATTTCCATATTTATAGAGACAGCGGTGTAGGTATTTCCATGTTTATACAGATAGCGGTCAGATATTTCCATGTTTATACAGATGCCTATGCAGATATTTCCATATTTATACAGAGCGCTGTGTACATATTTCTATGTTTATACAGATAGCAGTGTAGATATTTCCATGTTCCTACACATGACTGTGTAGGTATTTCCATGTTTATACAGGTGGCTTTGTAGATATTTCCATGTTTATAGGGATAGCGCTGCAGGTATTTCCATGTTGATACAGATAGCGGTGTATATATTTCCATGTTTATACAGATCGTGTTATAGATATTTTCATGTTTATACAGATACCGGTGTAGATATTTCCATGTTTACACAGACGGCAGTGTAGATATTTCCATGCTTATAGAGATAGCAGTGTCGATATTTCCATGTTTGTACAGATGGCGGTGTTGATGTTTCCATCTATACACAGATTGCCGTGTAGGTATTTCCATGTGTATTCAGACGACATTGTAGATATTTCCATGTTTATACAGATGGTGGTGTAGATATTTCCATGTTTACACAGATGACTGTATAGGTATTTCCATGTTTATACAGATGGCGGTGTAGATATTTCCAAGTTTATAGAGATAACGGTGTAGATATTTGCATATTTCTACAGATAAAGGTGTAGAAGTTTCCATGTTTATACAGATAGCGGTGTAAATATTTCCATGTTTATACAGATCACGGTGTAGATATTTCCATGTTTATAGAGATAGCGGTGTAGATATTTCCATGTTTATACAGATAGCGGTGTAGATATTTCCATGTTTGTACAGATGGAGGTGTTGATATTTCCATCTATACAAAGATGGCCGTGTAGATATTTCCATGTTTATACAGAGAGCGGTGTAGATATTTCCATGTTTATACAGATAGCGGTGCAGATATTTCCATGTTTGTACAGATGGCGGTGTTGATATTTCCATCTATACACAGATGACCGTGTAGATATTTCCATGTTTATAGAGATGGCGGCACAGATATTTCCATGGATATGTAGATGGCGGTGTAGATATTTCCATGTTTATACAGATAGCGGTGTAGTTATTCCCATATTTATATAGATAGCGGTGTACATATTTCCATGTATATACACATGGCTGTGTAGATATTTCCATGTTTATACAGATGGCGGTGTAGATATTTCCATGTTTATACAAATAACTTTGTAAGTATTTCCATGTTTATACAGATGGCGGTGTAGATGTTTCGATGTTTATAGAGATAGCACTGGAGATATTTCCATGTTTATACAGATAGCGGTGTAGATATTTCCATGTTTTTACTGATTGTGGTGTAGATGTTTCCATGTTATAGAGATGGCGGTGTAGATATTTCCATGTTCATAGAGATAGCGGTGTTGATTTTTCCATGTTTATAGAGATAGCGGTGTGGATATTTCCATGTTTATACAGATAGGGGTGTAGATATTTCCATGTTTATAGAGAAGGCGGTGTAGATATTTCCATGTCTATACAGATAGCGGTGTATATATTTCCATGTTTATACAGACCGTGTTGTAGATATTTTCATGTTTGTAAAGATACCAATGTAGATATTTCCATGTTTATACAGACCGCAGTGTAGATATTTCCATGTTTATAGAGATAGCCGTGTCGATATTTCCATGTTTGTACAGATGGCGGTGTTGATGTTTCCATCTATACACAGATTGCCGTGTAGGTATTTCCATGTGTATACAGACGGCATTGTAGATATTTCCATGTTTATACAGATGGTGGTGTAGATGTTTCCATGTTTACACAGATGACTGTATAGGTATTTCCATGTTTATACAGATGGCGTTGTAGATATTTCCATGTTTATAGAGATAGCGGTGTAGATATTTCCATGTTTATACAGATAGCGGTGTAGATATTTCCATGTTTGTACAGATGGAGGTGTTGATATTTCCATCTATACAAAGATGGCCGTGTAGGTATTTCCATGTTTATAGAGATAGCAGTGTAGATATTTCCATGTTTATACAGATAGCGGTGTAGATATTTCCATGTTTATACAGATAGCGGTGCAGATATTTCCATGTTTGTACAGATGGTGGTGTTGATATTTCCATCTATACACAGATGACCGTGTAGATATTTCCATGTTTATAGAGATGGCGGCACAGGTATTTCCATGGATATGTACATGGCGGTGTAGATATTTCCATGTTTATACAGATGGCGGTGTAGTTATTCCCATATTTATATAGATAGCGGTGTACATATTTCCATGTATATACACATGGCTGTGTAGATATTTCCATGTTTATACAGATGGCGGTGTAGATATTTCCATGTTTATACAAATAACTTTGTAAGTATTTCCATGTTTATACAGATGGCGGTGTAGATGTTTCGATGTTTATAGAGATAGCACTGGAGATATTTCCATGTTTATACAGATAGCGGTGTAGATATTTCCATGTTTTTACTGATCGTGGTGTAGATGTTTCCATGTTATAGAGATGGAGGTGTAGATATTTCCATGTTCATAGAGATAGCGGTGTTGATTTTTCCATGTTTATAGAGATAGCGGTGTGGATATTTCCATGTTTATACAGATAGGGGTGTAGATATTTCCATGTTTATAGAGAAGGCGGTGTAGATATTTCCATGTCTATACAGATAGCGGTGTATATATTTCCATGTTTATACAGACCGTGTTGTAGATATTTTCATGTTTATAAAGATACCAATGTAGATATTTCCATGTTTATACAGATGGCGGTGTAGATATTTCCATCTTTATACAGATAGTGGTGTAGATATTTCCATGTTTATACAGAACGATGTGTAGATACAGCCATGTTTCTGAAGATGGCAGTGTAGACATTTTCATGTTTACATAGATGGCGGTGTAGATATTTCCATGTATATACAGATAGCGGTGTAGATATTTCCATGTTTATAGAGATAGCGGTGTAGATATTTAAATGTTTATACAGATGGCTGTGTAGATATTTCCATGTGTATACAGATGGCGGTGTAGATATTTCCATGTTTATACATATAGCGGTGTCGATATTTCCATGTTTACAGAGATGTCATTGTAGATATTTCCATGTTTATACAGATAGCGGTGTATTTATTTACATGTTGATACAGATAGCGGTGTAGATATTTTCAGGGTTATACAGATAGTGTTGTAGATATTTCCACGTTTTACAAATAGCTGTGTAGATATTTCCCTGTTTACACACATAGCGTTGTAAATATTTCCATGTTTACTCAGATAGCGTTGTAGATATTTCCATGCTTACACAGATTGCGGTGTAGATATTTCCAAGTTTACACAGATAGCTGTGTAGATATTTCCATGTTTACACAGATAGCTGTGTAGATATTTCATTGTTTATAGAGATAGCGGTGTAGGTATTTCCATGTTTTTAAAGACACCAGTGTAGTTATTTCCGTGTTTTTAAAGATAGCAGTGGAGATATTTCCATGTTTATACAGATAGCGGTGTAAAAATTTCCATGTTTATACAGATAGCAGTGGAGATATTTCCATGTTTATACAGATAGCGGTGTAGATATTTCCATGTTTATACAGACTGCGGTGTAGATATTTGCATCTTTGCACAGATTGCTTTGTAGATATTTTCATGTTTATACAGATTGCGGTGTAGTTATTTCCATGTTGATACAGATAGCGGTGTAGATATTTCCATGTTTATACAGGTAGCGGTGTAGAAATTCCCATGTTTATACAGATCGCTTTGTAGATATTTCCATCTTTCCACAGATGTCAGTGAAGATATTTCCAAGTTTATACAGATGTCTGTGTAGATATTTCCACGTTTATGCAGATGGCGGTGTAGATATTTCCATGTTTATAGAGATGGCGTTGTAGTTATTTCTATGTTTATAGACATAGCGGTGTAAATATTAGCATGTTTATAGAGATAGCGGTGTTACTACTTCCAAGTTTATACAGATAGCGGTGTAGATATTTCCATGTTTATACAGCTCGCGGTGTAGGTATTTCCACCTTTATACAGATGGGAGTGGAGATATTTCCGTGTTTATAAAGATAGCGGTGTAGATATTTCCATGTCTATAGAGATAGCGGTGCAGTTATTTCCATATTTATACAGATTGCGGTGTAGATATTTCCATCTTTATACAGATGGCGATGTAGATATTTCCATGTTTATACGGATAGAAGTGAAGATATTTCCATATTTATACAGATTGTGGTGTAGATATTTCCAAGTTTATAAAGATGGCGGTGTACATACATCCATGTTTCTGAAGATGGCGGTGTAGATATTTTCATGTTTATAGAGATGGCGGTGTAGATATTTCCATGTATATAGAGATTGCAGTGTAGATATTTCCATGTTTATAGAGAAAGCGGTGTAGGTATTTCCTTGTTTATACAGACAGCGGTGTAGATATTTCCATGTTTATACAGGTAGCGGTGTAGATATTTCCATGTTTACAGAGATAGCGGTGTAGTTATTTCCATCTTTGCACAGATTGCCGTGTAGATATTTCCATGTTTATGCACAGAGCTGTGTAGATATTTCCAAGTTTACACAGATAGCTGTGTAGATATTTCTTTGTTTACACAGATAGCGTTGTAGATATTTCCATGTTTATACAGATAGCGGTGTAGATATTTCCATGTTTATACAGATAGCGGTGTAGATATTTCCATGTTTATACAGATAGCTGTAGAGATATATCCCTGTTTATACAGATAGCGATGTAGATATTTCCATGTTTGTACAGATAGCTGTGTAGATATTTCCATGTTTATAGAGATAGCAGTGTAGATATATCCATGTTTATACAGATGGCTGTGTATATATTTCCATGTGTGAACAGATGGCGGTGTAGATATTTCCATGTTTATACAGATGGCGATGTAGCTATTTCCATGTTTATACAGATGGCAGTGTTGATATTTCCATCTTTATACAGATATCGGTGTAGATATTTCCATGTTTACAGAGATAGCGGTGTACGTATTTCCATCTTTGCACAGATTGCGGTGAAGGTATTGCCAAATATTCACAGATAGCGGTGTAGATATTTCCATGTTTACAGAGATAGCACTGTAGATATTTCCGTGTTTATACAGATTGCGGTGTAGTTATTTCCAGGTGGATACAGATAGCGGTGTAGATATTTCCATGTTTATACAGGTAGCGGTGTAGAAATTCCCATGTTTATACAGATCACTTTATAGACATTTCCATTTTTCTACAGATGTCACTGTAGATATATCCAAGTTTATACATATGGCAGTGTAGATATTTCCATGTTTATACAGATAGCGGTGTTGGTATTTCCATGTTTATATAGATGGCGGTGTAGATTTTTCCATGTTTATACAGCTCGCGGTGTAGATATTTCCATCTTTATACACATTGCAGTGTAGATATTTCCATGTTTATACAGATAGCGGTGTAGTTATTTCCATGTCTATAGAGATAGCGGTGTAGTTATTTCCATATTTATACAGATTGCGATGTAGATATTACCATCTTTATACAGATAGCGGTGTAGATATTTCCATGTTTATACAGATGGCAGTGAAGATATTTCCATGTTTATACAGATAGTGGTGTAGATATTTCCATGTTTATACAGATGGCGGTGTAGATACATCCATGTTTCTGAAGATGGCGGTGTAGATATTTTCATGTTTATAGAGATGGAGGTGTAGATATTTCCATGTATATAGAGATAGCAGTGTAGATATTTTCATGTTTATAGAGAAAGCGGTGTAGGTATTTCCATGTTTACACATATGGCATTGTAGATATTTCCATGTTTATACAGATATCGTTGTAGATATTTCCATGTTTACAGAGATAGCGGTGTACGTATTTCCATCTTTGCACAGATTGCGGTGTAGGTATTGCGAAATTTACACAGATAGCGGTGTAGATATTTCCAAGTTTACACAGATAGCTGTATAGATATTTCCATGTTTACAGAGATAGCATTGTAGATATTTCCATGTTTATACAGATTGCGGTGTAGTTATTTCCATGTTGATACAGATAGCGGTGTAGATATTTCCATGTTTCTACAGGTAGCGGTGTGGATATTCCCATGTTTATACAGATCGCTTTGTAGACATTTCCATCTTTCTACAGATGTCAGTGTAGATATTTCCAAATTTATTCAGATGGCTGTGTAGATATTTCCATGTTTATACAGATGTTTGCGTAGATTTTCCATGTTTATGCAGATGGCGGTGTAGATATTTCCATGTTTATAGACATAGAATTGTAGATATTTTCATGTTTATAGAGAAAGCGGTGTAGGTATTTCCAAGTTCATAGAGATAGCGGTGTAGATATTTCCATATTTATACAGAAAGCGGTGTAGGTATTTCCATGATTGTACAGATTTCGGTGTAGATATTTCCATGTTTCTACAGATGGTGGTGTAGATATTTCCTTGTTTATACAGACAGCAGTGTAGATATTTCCATGTTTATACAGATAGCGGTGTAGATATTTCCATGTTTACAGAGATACCGGTGTAGATATTTCCATCTTTGCAGAGATTGCGGTGTAGATATTTCCATCTTTACAGAGATAGCTGTGTAGATATTTCCAAGTTTAAACAGATAGCTGTGTAGATATTTCCATGTTTACCCAGAAAGCGTTGTAGATATTTCCATGTTTATACAGATAACGTTGTAGATATTTCCATGTTTATTCAGATAGCGGTGCAGATATGTCCATGCTTATAGAGATAGCGGTGGAGATATGTCCACATTTATACAAATATCGATGTAGATATTTTCTACATTTATACAGATAGCGTTGTAGATATTACCACGTGTATACAGATATCGGTGTACATATTTCCAGGTTTATACAAATAGCGTTTTTGGTATTTCCATGTTTATACAGATAGCGGTGTAGATATTTCCATGTTTATACAGCTCGCGGTGTAGATATTTTCATTCTTATACAGATGACAGTGTAGATATTTCCAAGTTTATAAACTTAGTGGTGTAGATATTTCCATGTTTATACAGATGGCGGTGTAGATAGTTCCATGTTTCTGGAGATGGTGGTGTAGATATTTTCATATTTATAGAGATAGAGGTGTAGTTATTTCCATGTATATAGAGATTGCGGTGTAGATATTTCCATGCTAATAGAGACAGCGGTGTAGATATTTCCATGTATATAGAGATTGCGGTGTAGATATTTCCATGTTAATAGAGACAGCGGTGTAGGTATTTCCATGTTTATAGGGATAGCGGTGTCGATATTTCCATGTATATACAGATGGCTGTGTAGATATTTCCACGTGTATTCAGATGGCAGTGTAGATATTTCCATGTTTATAGAGATGATGGTGTAGATATTTCCATGTTTATACAGATGACTGGGTAGATATTTGCATGTTTATACAGATGGCGGTGTAGATATTTTCATGTTTATACAGATGGTGGTGTAGATATTACCATGTTTATAGAGATAGCGGTGTATGTATTTCCATGTTTCTACATATAGTGGTGTACATATTTCCATATTTATACAGATAGCAGTGTAAATATTTCCTTGTTTATACAGATAGCGGTGTAGATATTTCCTTGTTTATACAGATAGTGGTGTAGATATTTCCATGTTTATACAGATAGCGGAGTAGATATTTCCATGTTTACAATGGTAGCGGTGTAGAAATTTGCATGTTTATACAGATCGCGGTGTAGATATTTCCATCTTTCTACTGATGGCAGGGAAGATATTTCCAAGTTTATACAGATGGCGGTGTAGATATTTCCATGTATACAAAGATGGCCGTGTAGATATTTCCATGTTTTTGCAGATGGCAGTGTAGATATTTCCATGTTTATGGAGATGGCGGTGTAGATATTTCTATGTTTATAGAGATAGCATTGTAGATATTTCCATATTTACACAGATAGCTGAGTAGATTTTTCCATGTTTATACAGATATCGGTCTAGATATTTCCATGTTTATAGAGATAGTCATGTAGATATTTCCATGTTTATACAGATGGCTGTGTAGATATTTCCATGTGTATACAGATGGCAGTGGAGATATTTCCATGTTTATAGAGATGTTGTTGTAGATATTTCCATGTTTATACAGATGACTTTGTAGATATTTGCATGTTTATACAGATGACGGTGTAGATATTTCCATGTTTATAGAGATATCGGTGTAGATATTTCCATGTTTATACAGATGGCGGTGTAGATATTTCTATATTTATACAGATGGCGGTGTAGATATTTCCATGTTTATACAGATAGCGGTGTAGATATTTCCACGTTTATACAGATAGCGGTGTAGATATTTCCATGTTTACAGAGATAGCGTAGTAGATATTTCCAACTTTGCACAGATTGCGGTGTAGATATTTCCATGTTCATACAGATGACGGTGTAGATATTTCCATTTTGACACAGATAGCAGTATACATATTTCCATGTTTATACAGATGGCGGTGTAGATTCTTCCATGCTTATGGAGATCGCGGTGTAGATATTTTCATGTTTATACAGACGGCTGTGTAGGTATTTCCACGTGAATACAGATGGCGGTGTAGATATTTCCATGTTTATAGAGATAGCGGTGTGGTTATTTCCATGTTTATACAAATGGCAGTGTAGATATTTCCATGTTTATACACATGGCAGTGTAGATATTTCCATGTTTATACAGATAGCGGTGGAGATATTTCCAACTTTACAGAGATAGCATTGTAGATATTTCCATCTTTACACAGATTGCAGTGTAGATATTTCCATCTTTATACAGATGGCAGTGTACATATTTCCAAGTTTATACAGATAGTGGTGTCGATATTTCCATGTTTATACAGACGGCGGTGTAGATAGTTCCATGATTCTGGAGATGGCGGTGTAGATATTTTCATGTGTATAGAGATGGCGGTGTAGATAATTCCATGTTAATAGAGATTGTGGTGTAGATATTTCCATGTTTATACAGATGGCTGTGTTGATATTTCCATGTGTATACAGATGGCAGTGTAGATATTTCCATGTTTCTGGAGATGGTGGTGTAGATATTTTCATATTTATAGAGATGGAGGTGTAGATATTTCCATGTATATAGAGATTGCGGTGTAGATATTTCCATGTTAATAGAGAGAGCGGTGTAGGTATTTCCATGTATATAGGGATAGCGGTGTCGATATTTCCATGTTTATACAGATGGCTGTGTAGATATTTCCACGTGTATTCAGATGGCAGTGTAGATATTTCCATGTTTATAGAGATGCTGGTGTAGACATTTCCAAGCTTATACAGATGACTGTGTGGATATTTCCATGTTTATACAGATGGCGGTGTAGATATTTCCATGTTTATAGAGATAGCGGTGTAGATATTTCCATTTTATAACGATGGTGGTGTAGATATTTCCATGTATATAGAGATGGCGGTGTAGATATTTCCATGTTTATACAGATGACTGTGTAGATATTTCCATGTTTTTACAGATGGCGGTGTAGATATTTCCATATTTATACAGATAGCAGTGTGGCTATTTCCATGTTTATACAGATAGCGGTGTAGATATTTCCATGTTTATAGAGATGGCTGTGTAGATATTTCCACGTTTATACAGATGGCAGTGTAGATATTTCCATGTTTATTGAGACGGTGATTTAGGTATTTCCATGTTTATACAGATAGCGGTTTAGATATTTCCATCGTTGCACAGATTGTGCTGTAGATATTATCATCTTTACACAGATAGTGGTGAAGATATTTCCATCTTTACACAGACAGTGGTGTAGATATTTCCATGTTTACACAGATAGCGTTGTATATATTTGCATGTTTTTACAGATAGCAGTGTAGATATTTCCATGTTTAGACAGATAGTGGTGTAGATGTTTCCATGTGTATACAGATAGCGGTGAAGATATTTCCATGTTTATACAGACAGCGGTGTAGATGATTCTATGTTTATACAGATATAGGTGGAGATATTTCCATGTTTATACAGATAGCGGTGTAGGTATTTCCATGTTTATAGAGATAGCGGTGTAGATATTTCCATGTTTACAGAGATGGCGGTGTTGATATTTCTATGTTCATAGAGATAGCGGTGTAAATATTTCCATGTGTATAGAGATGGTGGTGTAGGTATTTCCATGTTTATAATGACAGTGTTGTAGATATTTCCATGTTTATTCAGATAGTGTTATAGGTATTTCTATGTTTATACAGATGTCGGTGTAGATATTTCCACGTTTATACAGATGGCGGTGAAGATATTTCCATATTTCTACAAATGGCATTGTAGATATTTCCATGTTTATAGAGATGGCGGTGTAGATATTTCCATGTTTATATAGATGGCAGTGTAGATATTTTCTTGTTTATGTAGATGGAGTTGTAGATATCTCCATGTTTAAAGAGATGGCAGTGTATATATTTCCATGTTGATGGAGATAGCGGTGTAGATATTTCCATGTTTATAGAGATAGCGGTGTAGTTATTTCCATGTTTATAGAGATAGCGGTGTAGATATTTCCATCTTTCTACAGATAACTGTGTACATATTTCCATATTTGTCGATATTTCCATGTTTATATAGATGGTGGTGTAGATATTTCCATGTTTATAGAGATAGTGATGTAGATATTTTCATGTTTATACAGATTGCGGTGGAGATATGTCCATGTTTATACTGATAGCAGTGAAGATATTTCCACGTTAATACACATAGCGGTGTTGACATTTCCATGTTTATACAGAGAGCGGAGTAGATATTTCCATGTTTATACAGACGGCTGTGCAGATATTTCCATGTTTATACAGAGTTCTCTGTAGATATTTCCATGTTTATACAGCTCGCGGTGTTGTTATTTCCATCTTTATAGAGATGGCAGTGTAGATAATTCCATGTTTTTACAGATAGCGGTGTAGATACTTCCGTGTTTATACAGATGGTGGTGTAGATATTTCCATGTTTATGGAGATCACGGTGCAGATATTTTCAGGTTTATAGAGATGGCGGTGTAGATATTTCCAAGTATATAGAGATGGCGGTGTAGATATTTCCATGTTAGTAGAGATAGCGGTGTAGGTATTTCCGTGTTTATAGAGATGGCGGTGAGGATATTTCCATGTCAATGCAGATGGCTGTGTAGATATTGCCATGTGCATACAAATGACAGTGTAGATATTTCCATGTTTAAGCATATGGTGGTGTCGATATTTCCATGTTTATAGAGTTGACTGTGTAGATATTTCCATGTTTATACAGATGGTGGTGTAGGTTTTTCCATGTTTATAGAGATAGTGGTGTAGGTATTTCCATGTTTATACAGATAGCGGAGTAGGTATTTCCATGTTTATAGAGATAGCGGTGCAGATATTTCCATATTTATACAGATAGCTTAGCAGATATTTCTATGTTTATACAGATCGCGGTGTAGATATTTCCATGTTTATAGAGATGGCCGTGTGGATATTTCCATGTTTACACAGATATCGGTGTAGATATTTTCATGTTTATACAGATAGCGGTGTAGATATTACCATGTTTACACAGATATCGGTGTAGATATTTCCATCTTTGAACAGATTGCGGTGTGGATATTTCCATGTTTATTCAGATAGCGTTGTAGATATTTCCATGTTTACACAGATAGCTCTGTAGACATTTCCATGTTTACACAGATAACATAATACATATTTCCATGTTAATAGAGATAGTGGTTTAGGTATTTCCATGTTTATACAGATAGCTGTGTTGTTATTTCCATGTTTATACAGATAGCGGAGTAGAATGTTCCATGTTTATGGAGATGGCGGTGTAGATATTTTCATGTTTATAGAGATGGTGGTGTAGATATTTCCATTTTTATAGAGATGACTGTGTAGATATTTCCATGTTTATACAAATGGCGGTGTAGATATTTCCATGTTTATACAGATAGCGGTGGAGGTATTTCCTTGTTTATAGAGATCGTGTTGAAGATGTTTCTATGTTTATACAGAGAGCTGTGTAGATATTTCCATGTTTATACAGGTAGCGGTGTTCATATTTCCATGTTTATACAGATCGTGGTGTAGATATTTCCATTTTCCTCAGATTGCAGTTTAGATATTTCCATGTTTATACAGATGGCGGTGTAGATATTTCCATGTTCATTCAGAAGGCGGTGTAGATATTTCCATGTTTACAGAGATGGCGGTGTTCGTATTTCTATGTTTATAGAGATAGCGGTGTAAATATTTCCATGTGTATAGAGATGGTGGTGTAGGTATTTCCATGTTTATAATGACACTGTTGTAGATATTTCCATGTTTATTCAGATAGTGGTGTAGGTATTTCCATGTTTATACAGATGTCGGTGTAAATATTTCCACGTTTATACAGATGGCGGTGTAGATATTTCCATCTTTCTACAAATGGCATTGTAGATATTTCCATGTTTATAGAGATGGCGGTGTAGATATTTCCATGTTTATATAGATGGCACTGTAGATATTTTCTTGTTTATGTAGATGGCGTTGTAGATATCTCCATGTTTAAAGAGATGGCGGTGAATATATTTCCATGTTAATGGAGATAGCGGTGTAGATATTTCCATGTTTATAGAGATAGCGGTGCAGATATTTCCACGTTTATACAGATAGCGGTGTAAATATTTCCATGTTTTTACAGATCGTGGTGTAGATATTTCCATGTTCATACAGATACCGGTGTAGATATTTACATGTCTATACAGACCGCAGTGTAGGTATTTCCATGTTTGTAGACATAGCGGTGTAGATATTTCCATGTTTGTAGAGATGGCGGTGTTGATGTTTCCATCTATACACAGATTGCCGTGTAGGTATTTCCATGTGTATACAGATGGCATTGTAGATATTTCCATGTTTATACAGATGGTGGTGTAGATATTTCCATGTTTATACAGATGACTGTATAGGTATTTCCATGTTTTTACAGATGGCATTGTAGATATTTCCATGTTTATAGAGATAGCCGTGTAGATATTTCCATGTTTATACAGATGGCGGTGTAGATATTTCCATGTTTATAGAGATAGCGTTGTAGATATTTCCATATTTATACAGATAACTGTGTAGATATTTCCATGTTTATACAGATAGCGGTGTAAATATTTCCATGTTTATACAGATCATGGTGTAGATATTTACATGTTTATAGAGATAGCGGTGTAGATATTTCCATGTTTATACCGATAGCGGTGTAGATATTTCCATGTTTATACAGACCACGGTGTATATATTTCCATGTTTATACAGATAGCGGTGCAGATATTTCCATGTTTGTACACATGGCGGTGTAGATATTTCCATATTTATACAGATGTCTGTGTAGATATTTCCATGTGTATACAGATGGTATTGTAGCTATTTGCATGTTTATAGAGATGGTGGTGTAGGTATTTCCATGTTCATTCAGATGACTGTGTAGATATTTCCATGTTTTTACGGATGGCAGTGTAGATATTTCGATGTTTATAGAGATAGCATTGGAGATATTTCCATGTTTATAGAGATAGCGGTGTAGATATTTCCACGATTATACTGTTCGCGGTGTAGATATTTCCATGTTTATAGAGATGGCAGTGGAGATATTTCCATGTTCATAGATATAGCGGTGTTGATTTTTCCATGTTTATAGAGATAGCGGTGTTGGTATTTCCATGTATATACAGATAGGGGTGTAGATATTTACATGTTTATAGAGATGGCGGTGTAGATATTTCCATGTTTATACAGATCACGGTGTAGATATTTCCATGTTTATACAGATCGCGGTGTAGATATTTCCATGTTTATACAGATCATGGTGTAGATATTTCCATGTTTATACAGATGGTGGTGTTGATATTACCATGTTTATAGGGATAGCGGTGCAAATATTTCCACATTTATGCAGATAGCGGTGTAGTTATTAGCATGTTTATACAGATAGTCTTGTAGATATTTCCATGTATAAACAGATGTCTGTGTATATATTTCCATGTTTAAACAGATGGCGGTGTAGATATTTCCTTGTTTATACAAATAGCGGTGGAGTTATTTCCATGTTTATACAGATCACGGTGTAGATATTTCCTTGTTTATACAAATCACGGTGTAGTTATTTCCATGTTTATACAGATAGCGATGTAGTTATTTCCATGTTTATATAGATATCGCTGTAGATATTTCCATGTATATACACATGGCTTTGTAGATATTTCCATGTTTATACAGATGGCGGTGTAGTTATTTCCATGTTTATACAGATAACTTTGTAAGTTTTTCCATGTTTATACAGATGGCGGTGTAGATATTTCCATGTTTATATAGATGGTGGTGTAGATATTACCATGATTATACAGATAGTGGTGTAGATATTTCCATGTTTATACTGATCATGGTGTAGATATTCCCATGTTTATACAGATGGCGGTGTAGATAATTCCATGTTCATAGTGATAGCCTTGTTGATTTTTCCATATTTATAGAGATAGTGGTGTGGATATTTCCATGTTTATACAGACAGGGGTGTAGATATTTCCATGTTGATAGAGATGGCAGTGTAGATATTTCCATGTTTATACAGATCACGGTGTAGATATTTCCATGTTTATACATATTGCGGTGTAGATATTTCCATGTTTATACAGATCATGGTGTAGATATTTCCATGTTTATACAGATCGCGGTGTTGATATTACCATTTTTATAGGGATAGCGGTGCAAATATTTCCACATTTACACAGATAGCAGTGTAGTTATTAACATGTTTATACAGATAGCGGTGTAGATATTTCCATGTATAAACAGATGTCTGTATAGATATTTCCATGTTTAAACAGATGGTGGTGGAGATATTTCCTTGTTTATACAAATAGCGGTGTATTTATTTCCATGTTTATAAAGATAGCGGTTTAGATATTTCGATGTATATACAGACGGCTGTGTAGATATTTCCATGTTTATACAGATGATTTTGTAGGTATTTCCATGTTTATACAGATTGCGGTGAAGATATTTCCATGTTTATAGAGATAGCTGTGTAGATATTTCCATGTTTATATAGATAGCGGTATAGATATTTCCATGTTTATACAGATCGCGGTGTAGATATTTCCATGCTTATATAGATCGCGATGTAGATATTTCCATGTTTATAGAGATAGCTGTGTACATATTTCCATGTTTATATAGATAGCGGTATAGATATTTCCATGTTTATACAGATCGCGGTGTAGATATTTCCATGTTTATACAGATCGCGGTGTAGATATTTCCATGTTCCTACACATGACTGTGTTGGTATTTCCATGTTTATACAGATGACTTTGTAGATAATTCCATGTTTATAGAGATAGAGGTGTAGATATTTCCATGTTTATACAGATAGCGGTGTAAATATTTCCATGTTTATACAGATAGCGGTGTAAATATTTGCAGGTTTATACAGACCGTGGTGTAGATATTTCCATGTTTATACAGATACCCGTGTAGAAATTTCCATGTTTATACAGATCGTGGTGTAGATATTTCCATGTTTATACAGACAGCAGTGTTGATATTTTCATGTTAATAGAGATAGCAGTGTAGATATTTCCATGTTTACAGAGATAGCGGTGTAGACATTTCCATCTTTGCACAGATTGCGGTGTAGATATTTCCATCTTTACATAGATAGCGGTGTACACATTTCCATGTTTACACAGATAGCGGTGTAGATATTTCCATGTTTACATAGATAGTGTTGTAGAAATTTCCATGTTTATAGAGATAGTAGTGCAGATATTTCTATGTTTATAAAGATAGCGGTGTAGATGTTTCCATCTTTACACAGACAGCGGTGTAGATTTTTCCATGTTTATGCAGACGGCGGTGTAGGTATTTCCATATTTATAGAGATAGAGTTGTAGATATTTCCGTGTTCATACAGACGGCAGTGTACATATTTCCTTGTGTATACAGATGGCAGTGTAGATATTTCCATTTTTATACAGATGGATGTGTAGGTATTTCCATGTTTATACAGATGACAGTGTAGATATTTCCATGTTTTTACAGATGGCGGTGTAGATATTTCCATGTTTATACAGATGGCAGGGTTGGTATTTCCATGTTGGTGCAGATAATGGTGTAGGTATTTCCATGTTTATACAGATAGCGGTGTAATATATTTCCATCTTTATTCAGATGGCGGTGTATATACTTCCATTTTTATACTGGTAGCGGTGTAATTTCCATGTATATACAGATAGCGGTGTACATATTTCCATGTTTTTACAGATGGCGGTATAGATATTTCCATGTTTATGCAGATAGCGGTGTGGCTACTTCCATGTTTATAGAGATCGTGGTGTAGTTATTTCCATATTTATACAGATAATGGTGTAGATATTTCCATGTTTATACAGATAGCGGTGTAGATATTTGCATATTTGCACAGATAGCGGTGTAGATATTTCAATCTTTACACAGATACAGGTGTACATATTTCCATGTTTCCACAGATAGCGGTGTAGATATTTCCATGTTAACACAGATAGTTTTGTAGATATTTCCAAGTTTATAGAGATTGCGGTATAGATATTTCCATGTTTATAAAGATTGCGGTGCAGATATTTCCATGTTTATACAGACAGCGGTGGAGATATTTCCATGTTTATACAGATAGCGATGTAGATATTTCCATGTTTATACAGATAGCGGTGGATATATTTCCATGTTTATACAGATGGTGGTGTAGATATTTCCATGTTTATAGAGATAGCCATGTAGATATTTCCATGTTTATACAGAGATCGGTGTAGATTTTCCATGTTTATACAGATTGCGGTGTAGATATTTCCATGTTTATAAAAATAGCGGTGTAGATATTTCCATGTTTATTCAGATAGCGGTGTAGATATTTCCATGTTTATACCGATAGCGGTATAGGTATTTCCATGTTTATAGAGATAGCGGTGTAGATAATTCGATGTTTATACAGATGGTGGTGTAGATATTTCCATTTGTATACAGATGGAGGTGTAGATGTTTCTATGTTTATACAGATGACTGTGAAGATATTTCCATGTTTTTACAGATGGTGGTGTAGATATTTCCATGTTTATAGATATTGCTGTGTAGATATTTGCATGTTTATACAGATGTCAGTGTAGATATTTCCATGTTTATACAGACAGTGATGTAGATATTTCCATGTTTATACAGATGGCTGTGTAGGTATTTCCATGTTTATACAGATGGTGGTGTAGATATTTCCATGTTTTTAGAGATAGCCATGTAGATATTTCTATGTTTATACAGATAGCGGTGTAGACATTTCCATGTTTATAGAGATAGCAGTGTATATATTTCCATATTTATAAAGAGAGCGGTATATATATTTCCATGTTTATACAGGTAGCAGTGGAGATATTTCCATGTTTATACAGATAGCTGTGTAGATATTTCCGTGTTTATAGATATTGCTGTGTAGATATTTGCATGTTTATAGAGATGTCAGTGTAGATATTTCCATGTTTATACAGATAGTGTTGTAGATATTTCGATGTTTATACAGATGGCTGTGTAGGTATTTCCATGTTTATACAGATGGTGGTGTAGATATTTCCATGTTTGTAGAGATAGCCATATAGATATTTCTATGTGTATACAGATAGCAGTGTAGACATTTCCATGTTTATAGAGATCGCAGTGTATATATTTCCATATTTATAAAGATAGCGGTGTATATATTTCCAAGTTTCTACAGGTAGCGGTGGAGGTATTTCCATGTTTATACAGATCGCGGTGTAGACATTTCCATGTTTACACAGATGGTGGTGTAGATATTTCCATGTTTAAACAGATAGCGGTGTAGATATTTCCATGTTTATACAGATAGCGTTGTAGATATTTCCATGTTTATACAGATCGTGGTGTCGATATTTCCATGTTTATACAGATAGCGGTGTAGATTTTTCTATGTTTATAGAGATGGCTTTGTAGATATTTCCATGTTTATACAGATGGCTGTGTAAATATTTCCATGTTTAGACATATAGTGATGTGGATATTTCCATGTTTATACAGATGACTGTGTGGTTATTTCCATGTTTATACAGATGGCGGTTTAGATATTTCCATGTTTATAAAGATAACGGTGTAGACATTTCCATGTTCATAAAGAAAGCGGTGTAGATATTTCCATATTTATATAGATAGCTTTGTAGATATTTAAATGTTTATACAGATGGCAGTGTAGATATTTCAATGTTTATAGAGATGTCAGTGTTGATAATTCCATGTTTATACAGAAGGCGGTGAAGTTATTTACATGTTTATGCTGCTGGCGGTGTAGATATTTAAATGTTCATAGAGATGGCGGTGTAGATATTTCAAGGTTTGTAGAGATAGCGTTGTAGATAATTCCATGTTTATAGAGATGGCGGTGTAGGTATTTCCATGTTTATAGAGATAGTGGTGTAGATATTTCCATGTTTATACAGATAGAGCTGTAGATATTTCCAAGTTTATACAGATAGTGGTGTTGGTATTTCCATGTTTATACAGATAGCGGTGTAGAAATTTCCATGTTTCCACAGATGGCAGTATAGATTGTTCCATGTTTATGAAGATTGCTGTGTAGATATTTTCATGTTTATACAGATGGTGGTGTAGATATTTCCATGTTTTTACAGATTGCGGTGTAGCTATATCCATGTTTATAGAGATTGCGGTGTAGATGTTTCCATGTTTATACAGATAGCGGTGGAGATATTTCCATGTTTATACAGATCGTGGTGTAGATATTTCCATGTTTATGGAGATAGCGGTGTAGATATTTCCATATTTATACAGATAGCGGTGTAGATATTTCCATGTTTATTCACATGGTGTTGTAGATATTTCCATGTTTATGCAGATGGTGGTGTAGATATTTCTATGTTTATACTGATAGTAGTGTACATATTTCCACGTTTATACAGATAGTGGTGTAGATATTTCCATGTTTATAGAGATAGCGGTTTAGATATCTCCATGTTTACAGAGATAGCGATGTAGATATTTCCATATTTCCACAGGTTGCGGTGTAGATATTTCCATCTTTAAACAGACAGCGGTGTACATATTTCCATGTTTACACAGATAGCTGTGTAGATATTTCCATGTTTACACAGATAGTGTTGTAGATATTTCCATGTTTATACAGATAGTGTTTTACATAATTACATGTTTATACAGATAGCGGTGGAGATCTTTCCATATTTTTACAGAAGGCCGTGGAGATATTTCCATCTTTATACAGATGGCCGTGTAGATATTTCCAAGTTTATACAGATAGCAGTGTAGATATTTCCATGTTTATACAGATAGCGGTGTAGATATTTGCATGTTTATACAGGTAGAGGTGTAGATATTTCCATGTTTATACTGATCGTGGTGTAGATATTTCCATGTTTATGCAGATGGCGGTGTAGATATTTGCATGTATATAGAGATGGCGGTGTAGATATTTCTATGTTTATAGAGATAGCGGTGTAGAGAATTCCATGTTTATGGAGATGGTGGTGTAGGTATTTCCATGTTTATAGAAATAGTGGTGTAGATATTTCCATCTTTATTCATATAGCGGTGTAGCTGTTTCCATGTTTATACAGATAGTGGTGTTGAAATATCCATGTTTATACACATAGCGGTGTAGACATTTCCATGTTTATTCAGCTCACGGTGTAGATATTTCCATGTTTATACAGATGGCATTGAAGGTTTTTCCATGTTTATGCAGATAGCGGTGTAGATATTTCCATGTTTGTACAGAGAGCGGTGTAGATATTTCCATTTTTATACATATCGTGGTGTATATGTTTCCATGTTTATACAGATAGCGGTGTAGATATTTCCATGTTTACACCGATAGCTGTGTAGATATTTCCATGTTTACACAGATAGTGTTGTATATATTTCCATGTTTATACAGACAGCAGTGTAGATATTTCCATGTTCATACAGATAGCGGTGTAGATGTTTCCATATTTATACAGATCGCGGTGTAGATATTTCCAAGTTTATGCAGATGGTGGTGTAGATATTTCCATGTTCCTAGAGATGGCGGTGTAGAGATTTCTATGTTTATAGAGATAGTGGTGTAGATAATTCCATGTTTATAGAGATGGTGGTGTAGGAATTTCCATGTTTATTCAGATAGCGGTGTACATATTTCCATGCTTATACAGATAGTGGTGTTGATATTTCCATGTTTATACACATAGCGGTGTAGACATTTCCATGTTTATTCAGCTCGCGGTGCAGGTATTTCCATGTTTATACAGATGGCAGTGTAGGTATTTCCATGTTTATGCAGATAGCGGCGTAGATATTTCCATGTTTATACAGATAACAGTTTAGATCTTTCCATGTTTATAGAGATAGCGGTGTACGTATTTCCATGTGTATTCAGATAGCGGTGCAGATGTTTCCAAGTTTATACTGATGGCTGTGTAGATATTTCCATGTGTATACACATGGCAGTGTAGATATTTCCATGTTTATAGAGATGGTGGTGTATATATTTCCACGTATATACAGAAGACTGTGTAGATATTTCCATGTTTATACAGATGGCGGTGTAGATATTTCCATGTTTATAGAGATATCGGTGTATATATTTCCATGTTTATACAGGTAGCGGTGGAGATATTTCCATGTTTATAGAGATAGCGGTGTAAATATTTCCATGTTTGCACAGTTTGCGGTGCAGATATTTCCATCTTTACAAAAATAGCTGTGTAGATATTTCCATGTTTACACAGATAGCTGTGTAGACATTTCCATGTTTACACAGATAGCGTTGTAGATATTTCCATGTTTATATTGATAGTGGTGTAGATATTTCCATGACTATACAGATAGCTGTGTAGATTTCACCATGTTTATACAGAAGATTGTGTAGGTATTTGCTTGTTTATACATACTGCGGTGTAGATATTTCCATGTTTTTACAGATGGCGGTGTAGATATTTCCATGTATATACAGATAACGTTGTGGATATTTCCATGTTTATACAGACAATGGTGTAGATATTATCATGTTTACACAGATAGTGGTTTAGATATTTCCATGTTTACACAGATAGTGTTGTAGATATTTCCATGTTTATACAGACAGCGGTGTAGATATTTCCATGTTTACACAGATTTCGGTGTAGGTATTTCCATGTTTACACAGATAGTGGTGTAGATGTTTCCATGTTTATACAGATAACTGTGTACGTATTTCCATGTTTATACAGATGACATTGTAGATATTCCTATGTTTATACAGATGGCGGTGCAGGTATATTCATGTTTATACAGATGGCGGTGTAGATATTTCCATTTTTATACAGATCGTGCTGTATATGTTTCCGTGTTTATACAGATAGCGGTGTAGATATTTCCATGTTTACACAGATAGTGTTGTAGATATTTCCATGTTTATACAGACAGTGGTGTAGATATTTCCATGTTTATACAGATAGCGGTGTAGATGTTTCCAAGTTTATACAGATCGTGGTGGAGATATTTCCATGTTTATACAGATCGTGGTGTATATATTTCCATGTTTATGGAGATAGCGGTGTAGATATTTCCATATTTATACAGATAGCGGTGTAGATATTTCCATGTTTATTCGGATGGCGGTGTAGATATTTCCATGTTTATACAGATGATGTAGATATTTCCATGTTTATACTGACAGTGGTGAAGATATTTCTATGTTTATACAGATAGTGGTGTAGAGATTTCCATGTTTACACAGATAGCGGTGTAGATATCTCCATGTTTATAGAGATGGCGGTGTAGATAATTCCATATTTGCACAGATTGCGGTGTAGATATTTCCATCTTTACACAGATAGCAGTGTACATATTTCCATGTTTACACAGATAGCTGTGTAGATATTTCCATGTTTACACAGATAGTGTTGTTGATATTTCCATGTTTATACAGATAGCGTTGTAGAGATTTCCATGTTTATACAGATAGCAGTGGAGATCTTTCCATGTTTTTACAGATGTCCATGGAGATATTTCCCTGTTTATAGAGATGTCAGTGTAGATATTTCCAAGTTTATACAGATAGCGGTGTAGATATTTCCATGTTTACTGAGATTGCGTTGTAGATATTTCTATGTTTATAGAGATAGTGGTGTAGATAATTCCATGTTTATAGAGATGGCGGTGTAGGAATTTCCATGTTTATAGAAATAGTGGGGTAGATATTTCCATGTATACAGTCAGTGCTGTAGATATTTCCATGTTTATACAGATAGTGGTGTTGGTATTTCCATGTTTATACTCATAGCTGTGTAGATATTTCCATGTTTATACAGCTCGCGGTGTAGATATTTCCATCTTTATATAGATGGCAGTGTAGTAATTTCCATGTTTATGTAGATAGTGGTGTAGATATTTCTATTTTTATACAGATAGCGGTGTAGTTATTTCCAAGTTTATAGAGATAGGGATGTAGGTATTTCCAAGTGTACACAGATAGCGGGGCAGATGTTTCCATGTTTATACGGATGGCTGTGTAGATATTTCCACGTGTATACACATGGTCGTGTAGATATTTCCATGTCTAAAGAGATGGTGTTGTAGATATTTCCATGATTATAGAGATAGCAATGTAGATATTTCCATGTTTATACAGATAGCGGTGAAGATATTTCCATGTTTATAGAGATAGTGTTGTATATATTTCCATCTTTGTACAGATTGTGGAGTAGATATTTCCAACTTTACACAGATAGCGGTGTAGATATTTCCATGTTTACACAGATAGCGTTGTAGACATTTCCATGTTTAAACAGATAGCGGTGTAGATAATTCCATGTATATAGATATAGCTGTGTAGATGTTTCAATGTTTATACAGATAGCGGTGGAGTTATTTCCTTGTTTATACAGATAGCGGTGTAGATATTTCCATGCTTATAGAGATACCGGTGTAGATATTTCCATATTTATAGTGTTAGCGGTGTAGATATTTCCATTTTTATTCAGATGGTGGTGTAGATATTTCCACGTTTTTACAGATGGCGGTGTAGATATTTCCATGTTTATACAGATAGCAGTGTAGATATTTCCATGTTTATACAGAGAGTGGTGTAGATATTACCATGTTTACACAGATAGCGGTGTTGATATTTAAATCTTTGCACAGATTGCGGTGTAGATATTTCCTACTTTACAAAGATAACGGTGTAGATATTTCCATCTTTGCACAGATTGCAGTGTAGATATTTCCATCTTTACTGAGATAGCAGTGTAGATATTTCAATGTTTACACAGATAGCGGAGTTGATATTTCCATGTTTACACAGATAGTGTTGTAGATATTTGCATGCTTATATAGATAGCGGTGTATATATTTCCATGTTTATTCACATAGCAGTGTAGATGTTTCCATGTTTAAACAGAAAGCGGTGGAGATATTTCCATGTTTATACAGATCGTGGTGTAGATATTTCCATGTTTATACAGATAGCAGTGGAGATAATTCCATGTTTATACAGATAGCCCTAGAGATATTACCATGTTTATACTGATGGCGGTGTAGGTATTTCCACGTTTTCACAGATGGCGCTGTAGATATTTCCATGTTTATATAAATGACTGTGTTGTAATTTCCATGTTTATAAAGAAGGCGGTTTAGGTATTTCCATATTTATAGAGTTAACCTTGTAGATGTTTCCATGTTTATACAGATAGTGGTGTAGACTTTTCCATGTTTATACAGATAGCAGTGTAGATATTTCAATGTTTATACAAGTAGCAGTGTAGATATTTCCAAGTTTATACAGATCGCGGTGTAGACATTTCCATCTTTCCACAGATGGCATTGTAGATATTTCTATATTTATACAGACGGCTGCATAGATATTTCCATGTTTATACAGATGGCGGTGTAGATATTTCCATGTTTATGCAGATGGCGGTGTAGATATTTCCATGTTTATAGAAATGGCGGTGTAGATATTTATATGTTTGTAGAGATAGTGTTGTAGATATTTCCATGTTTATAGAGATGTCTGTGTAGGTATTTCTATGTTTATAGAGATAGTGGTGTAGATAATTCCATGTTTATAGAGATGGCAATGCAGGTATTTCCATGTTTATTTAGATAGTGGTGTAGATATTTCCATGTTTACACAGATAGCGGTATACATATTTCCATGTTGATACAGATTGCCGTGTTGGTATTTCCATGTTTATAGTGATAGCGGTGTAGGTATTTCCATGTTTATACTGCTCGCGGTGTAGATATTTCTATCTTTATACAGATAGCAGTGAAGATATGTCCATGTTTATACAGATAGCGGTTTAGATATTTCCATTTTACACAGATGGTGGTGTAGATAGTTCCATGTTTATGGAGATGGCGGTGTAGATATTTTCATGTTTATAAATATGTCAGTGTAGATATTTCCAGGTTTATAGAGATGGCGGTGTAGATATTTCCATGTTTATTGAGATAGCTGTGTAATTATTTCCATCTGTATAGAAATAGCGGTGTAGTTATTTCCATGTTTATGCAGATGGCTGTGTAGATATTTCCATGTTTATACAGATGGGGGCATGGATATTTCCATGTTTATAGAGATAGCGGTGTATATATTTCCATATTTATAGAGATAGCAGTGTAGATATTTCCATGTTTATTCAGAGGGCGGTATAGATATTTCCATGTTTATACAGACAGCGGTGTATTTATCTCCATGTTTATACAGAGAGACTTGTAGATATTTCCATGTTTATACAGATCATGGTGTTGATATTTCCACGTTTATACAGATAGTGCTGTTGGTATTTCCCTGTTTATACAGATAGCAGTGTAGATATTTCCATGTTTATACAGCTCGGGGTGCAGATATTTCCATCTTTATACAGACGGCAGTGTAGATATTTCTATGTTTACACAGATGGCGGTGTAGATAGTTCCATGTTTATGAAGATGGCGGTGTAGATATTTTCTTGTTTATAGAGATGGCGGTGTAGATATTTCCATGTTTATAGAGATTGTGGTGTAGATATTTCCATGTTTATAGAGATTGAAGTGTAGGTATTTCCATGTGTATAGAGATAGCGGTGCAGGTGTTTCCATGTTTATAATGATGGCTCTGTCGTCATTTCCATGTGTATACAGATGGCAGTGTAGATATTTCCATGTTTATAGAGATGGTGGTGTACATATTTCCATGTATATACAGATGACTGTGTAGATATTTCCATTTTTATACAGATAGCGGTGTAGATATTTCCATATATAAACAGATACCGGTGGTGATATTTCCATGTTTATACAGAGAGCGATGTAGATATTTCCATGTTTACACAGATTGCTTTGTAGGTATTTCCATGTTTATAGAGGTAGCGGTGTAGATATTTCCATGTTTATACAGATGGCTGTGTAGATATTTCCATGTGTATACACATGGCAGTGTAGATATTTCAATGTTTATAGAGATGGTGGTGTAGATATTTCCATGTTTATAGAGATAATGGTGAAGAATTACCATGTTTATACAGATAGCAGTATGGATATTTCCATGTTTATGGAGATAGCGGTGTAGATATTTCCATAGTTACACAGATAGCGGTTTAGGTATTTCCATGTTTATAAATATCCCGGTGTAGATATTTCCATGTTTATATAGATGGCGGTGTAGATATTTCCATGTTTATACAGATAGCGGCGTACATATATCCCTGTTTATAGTGATAGCGGTGTAGATATTTCCATGTTTACAGAGTTAGCGGTGTAGATATTTCCATCTTTGCACAGATTGCGGTGTTGATATTTCCATATTTACACAGATAGCGGTGTAGATATTTCCAAGTTTACACAGATAGCTGTGTAGTTATTTCCAGGTTTACACAGATAGTGTTGTAGATATTTCCATGTTTATAGAGATAGCGGTGTAGATATTTCCATATTTATTCAGATAGCGGTGTAGATATTTCCATGTTTATACAGATAGCGGTGTAGATATTTCCATCTATGAACATATTGCGGTGTATACCTTTCCATCTTTACACAGATTGCGGTGTAGATATTTCGAAGTTTACACAGATAGCTGTGTAGATATTTCCATGTTTACACAAATAGCGTTGTAGATATTTCCACGTTTATGCACATAACAGTGTAGATATTTCCAGGTTTATAGAGATTGCGGTGTAGATATTTCCATATTTATGGAGATGGTGGTGTAGATATTTCCATCTTTACATAGATAACAGAGTAGATATTTCCATGTTTACACAGATAGCGATGTAGATATTTCCATGTTTACACAGATAGTGTTGCAGATATTTCCATGTTTATACAGATAGCCGTGTAGATATTTCCATGTTTATATAGATGGCGGTGTAGATATTTCCATGTTTATGCAGATGGTGGTGTAGATATTTCCTAGTTTATACAGATGGCAGTGTAGATATTTCGAAGTTTATAGAGATAGCGGTGTAGGTATTTCCATGTTTACAGTGATAGCGGTGTAGACATTTCCAGGTTTATACAGATGGCGGTGTAGATATTTCCATGTGTGTTGGGATAGCGGTGTAGATAAGTCCATGTTTATACAGATAGCGGTGTAAGTATTTACATGTTTATACAGTTAGCGATGGAGATATTTAAATGTTTATACAGATGTCTGTGTAGCTATTTCCATGTTTATACAGATGGCAGTGTAGATATTTCCATGTTTATACAGTTGGTGTTATAGATATTTCCATGTTTATACAGATGACTGTGTAGGTGTTTCCATGTTTATACAGATGTCGATGTAGATATTTTCATGTTTATAGGGATGCCGGGGTAGATATTTACATGTTTATACAGATAGCATTGTAGACATTTCCATGTTTATAGAGATAGCGGTGTAGATATTTCCATGTTTACAGAGATAGCGGTGTAGATATTTCCATCTTTGCACAGATTGCGGTGTAGTTATTTCCATCTTTACACAGTTAGCGGTGTACATATTTCCATGTATACACAGATAGCTTTTTAGGTATTTCCATGTTTACACAGATAGTGTTGTAGATATTTCCATGTTTTTACAGACAGCGGTGTAGATATTTCCACATTTATAGAGATTGTGGTGTAGATATTTCCATTTTTATACAGATAGCCATGTAGTTAGTTCCATGTTTATACAGATAGCGGTGAAGGAATTTCCATGTTTATAGAGATAATGATGTAGATAATTCCATGTTTCTACACATGGCGGTGTAGATATTTGCAAGTTTACACAGATAGCTGTGTAGATATTTCCATGTTTACACAAATAGCGTTGTAGATATTTCCACGTTTATACACATAATAGTGTAGATATTTCCAGGTTTATAGAGATTGCGGTGTAGATATTTCCATATTTATGGAGATGGCGGTGTAGATATTTCCATCTTTATATAGATAACAGAGTAGATATTTCCATGTTTACACAGATAGCGATGTAGATATTTCCATGTTTACACAGATAGTGTTGCACATATTTCCATGTTTATACAGATAGCCATGTAGATATTTCCATGTGTATACAGATGGCAGTGTAGGTATTTCCATGTTTATACAGAAGGAGGTGTAGATATTTCCAAGTTTATACAGATAGCGGTGTAGATATTTCCATGTTTCTACAGATAGCGGTGTAAATATTTCCATGTTTCTACAGATAGCTGTGTAGGTATTTCCATGTTTATAGAGATAGCGGTGTAGTTATTTCCATGTTTATACCGATGTCAGTTTAGATCTTTCCATGTGTATAGAGATGGCAGTGTAGATATTTTCAGGTTTATACAGAAGGAGTTGAAGATATTTCCATGTTTATACAGATGACTGTGTAGCTATTTTCATGTTTTTACAGATGGCGGTGTAGATATTTCCATGTTTATAGAGATAGCCGTGTGTTTATTTCCATGTTTTTACAGATAGCAGTGTAGATATTTCCATGTTTATAGAGATGGCTGTGTAGATATTCCAAGTTTATAAAGATGGCAGTGTAGATATTTCCATGTTTATACAGATAGCGGTGTAGATCTTTCCATCTTTGCACAGATTGCGGTGTAGATATTTCCATGTTTACAGATAGTGTTGTAGATATTTCCATGTTTATGCAGATGGCGGTGTAGATATTTGCATGTATATAGAGATGGCGGTGTAGATATTTCTATGTTTATAGAGATAGCGGTGTAGATAATTCCATGTTTATAGAGATGGTGGTGTAGGTATTTCCATGTTTATAGAAATAGTGGTGTAGATATTTCCATGTTTATTCAGATAGCGGTGTAGCTGTTTCCATGTTTATACAGATAGTGGTGTTGAAATATCCATGTTTATACACATAGCGGTGTAGACATTTCCATGTTTATTCAGCTCACGGTGTAGATATTTCCATGTTTATACAGATGGCATTGAAGTTTTTTCCATGTTTATGCAGATAGCGGTGTAGATATTTCCATGTTTGTACAGAGAGCGATGTAGATATTTCCATTTTTATACATATCGTGGTGTATATGTTTCCATGTTTATACAGATAGCGGTGTAGATATTTCCATGTTTACACAGATAGCTGTGTAGATATTTCCATGTTTACACAGATAGTGTTGTATATATTTCCATGTTTATACAGACAGCAGTGTAGATATTTCCATGTTTATACAGATAGCGGTGTAGATGTTTCCATATTTATACAGATCGCGGTGTAGATATTTCCATGTTTATGCAGATGGTGGTGTAGATATTTCCATGTTCCTAGAGATGGCGGTGTAGATATTTCTATGTTTATAGAGATAGCGGTGTAGATAATTCCATGTTTATAGAGATGGCGGTGTAGGAATTTCCATGTTTATTCAGATAGCGGTGTACATATTTCCATGCTTATACAGATAGTGGTGTTGATATTTCCATGTTTATACACATAGCGGTGTAGACATTTCTATGTTTATTCAGCTCGCGGTGCAGGTATTTCCATGTTTATAAAGATAGCAATGTAGATGTTTCCATCTTTATACAGGGAGCGGTGTAGGTATTTCCATGTTTATACAGATGGCGATGTAGGTATTTCCATGTTTATAGAGATAGCGGTGTAGATATTTCCATGTTTATAGAGATGGCAGTGTACATATTTAAATGTGTACACAGATGGCAGTGTAGATATTTCCATGTTTATACAGATGGAGTTGTAGATATTTCCCTGTTTATGCAGATGACAGTGTAGATATTTCCATGTTTTTACAGATTGCGGTGTAGATATTTCCACGTTTATACAGGGAGCGGTGTGGCTATTTCCATGTCTATACAGATAGCAGTGTGGATATTTCCATGTTTATAGATACGGCTGTGCAGATATTTCCGTGTTTTCACCGATGGCCATGTAATTATTCCATGTTTATACAGATAGTGGTGTAGATATTTCCATGTTAATACAGATGACTGTGTAGGTATTTCCATGTTTATACAGATGGCGCTGTAGATATTCCCATGTTTATAGAGATAGCCATGGAGATATTTCCATGTTTATAAAGAGAGCGGTGTATGCATTTCCATGTTCATAGAGATAGCGGTGTAGATATTTCCACATTTATACAGATAGCTGTGTAGATATTTCCATGTTTATACAGGTAGAGGTGTAGATATTTCCATGTCTATGCAGATCTCGGTGAAGATATTTTCATCTTTCTACAGATGGCAGTGTAGATATTTCTATGTTTATAGAGATGGCAGTGTAGATAATTCCATATTTATACAGATTGCAGTGTAGTTATTTCCATGTTTACGCTGATGGCGGTGTAGATATTTCCATGTTTATAGAGATGGCAGTGTAGATATTTCTAAGTTTGTACAGATAGCAGTGTAGATATTTACATGTTTATACAGATGGCAGTGTAGATATTTCCATGTTTATAGAGATGGTGGTGTAGATATTTCCAAGTATATACAGATGACTGTGTAGATATTTCCATGTTTATACAGATGGCGGTGAAGATATTTCCATGTTTATACAGATGGCGGTGTAGATATTTCCATATTTATAGAGATAGCCTTGAAAGTATTTCCATGTTTATAGAGATGGCAGTGCAGATATTTCTAAGTTTGTAGATATAGCAGTGTAGATATTTACAGGTTTATACAGATGACAGTGTAGTTATTTCCATGTTTATAGAGATGGTGGTGTAGATATTTCCAAGTATATACAGATGACTGTGTAGATATTTCCATATTTATATAGATGGCGGTGTAGATATTTCCATATTTATAGAGATTGCCTTGTAAATATTTCCATGTTTATACAGATAGCGGTGTAGATATTTCCATGTTTATACAGATAGCGGTGCAGATAATTCCATGTTTATAGAGATAGCGTTGTAGATATTTCCATCTTTGCACAGATTTCAGTGTAGATATTTCCATCTTTCCACAGAAATCGGTGTAGATATTTCCCTGTCTACACAGATAGCTGTTTAGATATTTCCATGTTTACACAGATAGCATTGTAGATATTTCCAGGTTTATAAAGATAGCGGTGTAGATATTTCCATGTTAATACAGATAGCGGTGCAGGTATTTCCATGTTTATAGACATAGCGTTGTAGATATTTCCATCTTTGCACAGATTGCAGTGTAGATATTTCCATCTTTCCACAGAGAGCGGTGTAGGTATTTCCATGTTTACACAGATAGCTGTTTAGATATTTCCATGTTTACACAGATAGCATTGTAGATATTTCCAGGTTTATACAGATAGTGGTGTAGATATTTCCATGTTTATACAGATAGCGGTGTAGATGTTTCCATGTCTATACAGATAGCAGTGGAGGTATTTCCATGTTTATACAGATCATGGTGTAGATATTTCCATGTATATACAGATAGAAGTGTGGATATTTCCATGTTTATACAGATAGCGGTGTAGGTATTTCCATGTTTACAGAGAAAGCGGTGTAGATATTTCCATATTTGCAAAGATTGCGGTGTAGATATTTCCAGCTTTACACAGATAGCGGTGTACATAATCCATGTTTACACAGATAGCGGTGAAGATATTTCCATGTTAACACAGATAGTTTTGTAGATATTTCCATGTTTATACAGATAGCGGTGTAGGTATTTCCATATTTATAGAGATCGTGGTGTAGATATTTCCATTTTTATACAGATAGCAGTGTAGATATTTCCATGTTTATGCAGATAGTGTTGTAGATTTTCCATGTTTATACAGATAGCAGTGTAGATATTTCCATGTTTATGAAGATAGCGGTGTAGATATTTCCATGTTTATACCGATAGCGGTGTAGATATTTCCATGTTTATACAGATAGCGATGTAGATATTTCCATGTTTATACAGAGAGCGGTGGAGATATTTCCATGTTTATATAGATGGCGGTGTAGATATTTCCATCTTTATAAAGATAGTAGTGTAGATATTTCCATGTTTATACAGATGACTGTGTATGTATTTCCATGTTTATACAGATGGCGTTGTAGTTATTTCAACGTTTATACAGATAGCCATGTAGATACTTCCATGTTTATACAGATAGCGGTGTAGGAATTTCCATGTTTATAGAGATAACGGTGTAGATATTTCCATGTTTTTACACATGGCAGTGTAGAGATTTCCGTGTGTATACAGATGGCAGTGTAGGTATTTCCATGTTTGTAGAGATGGAGGTGTAGATATTTCCAAGTTTATACAGATAGCTGTGTAGGTATTTCCATGTTTCTACAGATAGCGGTGTAGATATTTCCATGTTTATACAGATAGCTGTGTAGGTATTTCCATGTTAATAGAGATAGCGGTGTAGATATTTCCATGTGTATAGAGATGGCAGTGTAGATATTTCCAGGTTTCTACAGATGGAGTTGTAGAAATTTCCATGTTTATACAGATGACTGCGTAGGTATTTTCATGTTTTTACAGACGGCGGTGTAGATATTTCCCTGTTTATACAGATAGCGGTGCGGCTATTTCCATGTTTATATAGATAGCGGTTTAGCTATTTCCATGTTTACACAGATAGCGATGTAGATATTTCCATGTTTATAGAGATGGCTGTGTAGATATTTCCATGTTTATACAGCTGGCAGTGTAGATATTTCCATATTTATAGAGATAGCCTTGAAAATATTTCCATGTTTATAGAGATGTCAGTGTAGATATTTCTAAGTTTGTACAGATAGCAGTGTAGATATCTACATATTTATACAGATGGCAGTGTAGATATTTCCATGTTTATAGAGATGGTGGTGTAGATATTTCCAAGTATATACAGATGACTGTGTAGATATTTCCATGTTTATACAGATGGCGGTGTAGATATTTCCATATTTATAGAGATAACCTTGAAAATATTTCCATGTTTATAGAGATGGCAGTGTAGATATTTCTAAGTTTGTAGATATAGCAGTGTAGATATTTACATATTTATACAGTTGGCAGTGTAGATATTTCCATGTTTATAGAGATGGTGGTGTAGATATTTCCAAGTATATACAGATGACTGTGTAGATATTTCCATGTTTATACAGATGGCGGTGTAGATATTTCCATATTTATAGAGATTGCCTTGTAAATATTTCCATGTTTATACAGATAGCGGTGTAGATATTTCCATGTTTATACAGATAGCGGTGCAGATAATTCCATGTTTATAGAGATAGCGTTGTAGATATTTCCATCTTTGCACAGATTTCAGTGTAGATATTTCCATCTTTCCACAGAAATCGGTGTAGATATTTCCATGTTTACACAGATAGCTGTTTAGATATTTCCATGTTTACACAGATAGCATTGTAGATATTTCCAGGTTTATACAGATAGTGGTGTAGATATTTCCATGTTTATACAGATAGCGGTGTAGATGTTTCCATGTCTATACAGATAGCGGTGGAGGTATTTCCATGTTTATACAGATCATGGTGTAGATATTTCCATGTATATGCCGATAGAAGTGTGGATATTTCCATGTTTATACAGATAGCGGTGTAGGTATTTCCATGTTTACAGAGATAGCGGTGTAGATATTTCCATATTTGCAAAGATTGCGGTGTAGATATTTCCATCTTTACACAGATAGCGGTGTACATAATCCATGTTTACACAGATAGCGGTGGAGATATTTCCATGTTAACACAGATAGTTTTGTAGATATTTCCATGTTTATACAGATAGCGGTGTAGGTATTTCCATATTTATAGAGATCGTGGTGTAGATATTTCCATATTTATACAGATAGCGGTGTAGATATTTCCATGTTTATACAGATAGTGTTGTAGATTTTCCATGTTTATACAGATAGCAGTGTAGATATTTCCATGTTTATAAAGATAGCGGTGTAGATATTTCCATGTTTATACCGATAGCGGTGTAGATATTTCCATGTTTATACCGATAGCGATGTAGATATTTCCATGTTTATACAGAGAGCGGTGGAGATATTTCCATGTTTATACAGATTGCGGTGTAGATATTTCCATGTTTATACAGATGGCGGTGTAGATATTTTCAAGTTTATAGAATGGCGGTGTAGATATTTCCATGTTTATACAGATAGTGGTGTAGATATTTCCATGTTTATACGGATACCGGTGTAGATATTTCCTTCTTTATAGAGATGGCGGTGTACATATTTCCACATTTATACAGATAGTGGTGTAGATATTTCCATGTTTATAGAGATAGTGGTGTAGATATTCACATGTTTATAAAAATGCCGGTGTAGATATTTCCAAGTTTATAGAGATACCATCATAGGTATTTCCATGTTCCTACAGATGGCGGTGTAGATATTTCCATGTTTATAGAGATAGCGGTGTTGATATTTCCACGTTTATAGAGATAGCAGTGCAGATATTTCCTTGGTTATACAGATAGTGGTGTAGATATTTCCATGTTTATATAGATAGTGGTGTAGATATTTCCATGTTTATAGAGATAGCGGTGTAGATATTTCCACGTTTATACACATAGCTGTGTAGATATTTTTATGTTTATACAGACAGCAGTGTAGGTAATTCCACGCTTATAGAGATAGCGGTTTAGGTATTTCCACGTTTATACAGAAAGTGGTGTAGATATTTCCACATTTACAGACATAACGGTGTAGATATTTCCATGTTTATAGGGACAGCGGTGTAGTTATTTCCATGTTCTTAGAGATAGCGGTGTAGATAATTCCATGTTTACAGAAATGGCTGTGTAGTTATTTCCATGTGTAAACAGATAGCGGTGTAGATATTTCCATGTTCCTGCAGATGGCAGTGTAGATATTTCCTTGTTTAAAGAGACAGCCGTGTAGATATTTCCATGTTTATAGAGATAGTTTTGTGGACATTTCCATGTTTATACAGAGAGTGTAGATATTTCCATTTTTACAGAGATAGCGGTGCAGATATTTCCTTGTTTATACAGATAGCAGTGAACATGTTTCCATCTTTATACAAAAAGCAGTATTCAAATTTACAAGTATATAGAGATAGCGTTGTAGATATTTCCATGTTTATACAGATAGTGGTGTAGAAATTTCCACGTTTATATAGATAGCGGTGTAGATATTTCCATGTTTACAGAGACAGTGGTGTAGATATTTCCACGTTTACAGAGATAGCGGTGTAGATATTTCCATGTTTATAGAGACAGCGATGTAGTTATTTCCATGTTTATGCAGATTGCTTTGAAGATATTACCATGTCTATTGATGCAGCGTTGTAGATATTTCCATGTTTATACGGATAGCGGTGTAAATATTTCCATGTATATACAGGTATCGTTATAGATATTCCAATGTTTCTACAGCTATCGGTGTAGATATTTACATTTTTATAGAGATAGCGGTGTAGGTGTTTACATCTTTATACTGATAGCGATAAATATATTTCCATGTTTATACAGATAGTGGTGAAGATATTTCCATGTTTATACAGATAGCGGTGTAGATATTTCCATGTTTATAGGGAGAGCGGTGTATATATTTCCATGTTTATACAGATGACTGTGTAGTTATGTTCATGTTTATACAGCTGGCGTTTTAGATATTTCCATATTTATAGAGATAACGATGTAGATATTTCCATGTTTATAGACATAGCGGTGTAGATATTTCCATGTTTATACAGATTGCGGTGTAGATATTTCCATGTTTATGCAGATGGCGGTGTAGATATTTTCAAGTTTATAGAATGGCGGTGTAGATATTTCCATGTTTATAGAGATGGTGGTGTAGATATTTCCAAGTTTATAGAGATAGCGGTGTAGATATTTCCATATTTATACAGATAGCGGTGTAGATTCTTCCATGTTTATAGAGAGAGCGGTGTAGATATTTCCATGTTTATACAGATAGCGGTGTAGGTATTTCCATGTTTACACTGCGGTGTAGATATTTCCATCTTTGCACAGATTGCGGTGTAGATGTTTCCATCTTTACACTGATAGCGTTCTTGATATTTCCAAATTTACACAGATATCTGTGTAGATATTTCCATGTTTACACAGATATCTGTGGATATATTTCCATGTTTACACAGATAGCAGTGTACATATTTCCATCTTTGCACAAATTTCAGTTTAGATATTTCCATGTTTATACAGTTTGCGGTGTAGATATTTCCATGTTTATACGGATAGCAGTGTAGATATTTCCATAATTATACAGGTAGCGGTGTAGATATTTCCATGTTTATAGAGATAGCGATTTAGATATTTTCGTATTTTTACAGATAGCGGTGTAGATATTTCCATGTTTATACAGATTGTGGTGTAGATATTTCCATGTTTATACAGATGGCGGTGTAGATATTTCCATGTTTACAGATAGCGGTGTAGATATTTCCATGTTTGTAGAGATAGCGGTGTAGATGTTTCCATGTTTATACAGAGGGCGGTGTAGATATCTCCATGTTTATAGAGATGGCGGTGTAGATATTTCCATGTTTATAGAGATGACGGTGTAAATATTTCCATGTTTATACAGATGGCCGTGTAGATATTTCCATATTTATAGAGATGGAGGTGTAGATATTTCCATGTTTATTCAGATGACTGTGTAGATATTTCCATGTTTATACAGATGGCGTTTTAGGTATTTCCATGTTTATACAGATAGCGGTGTAGATATTTCCATGTTTATAGAGATAGCGGTGTGGATATTTCCATATTTATACAGATAGATGAGTAGATATTTCCATGTTTATACAGATGGCGGTGTACGTATTTCCATGTTTATACAGATGGCGGAGTAGATATTTCCATGTTTATACAGATGGCTGTGTAGACATTTCCATGTTTATACAGATTGCGGTGGGGATATCTCCCTGTTTATACATATCATGGTGTAGATATTTCCACGTTTATACAGAGAGCGGTGTAGATATTTCCATGTTTATAAAGTTAGCCACGTAGATATTTCCATATTTATACAGATCGTGGTGTAGATATTTCCATCTTTCCACAGATGGCAGTGTAGATATTTCCATGTTTATACACATAGCGGTATAGATATTTCCATGTTTATGCAATTCGTGGTGTAGATATTTCCATGTTTATACAGATAGCGGTGTAGATATTTCCATGTTTATACAGATTTCGGTGTAGATATCTCCAAGTTTATAGAGATGGCGGTGTAGATATTTCCATGTTTATAGAGATTGCGGTGTACATATTTCCATGTTTATACAGATGACTGTGTAGATATTTCCATGTTTATACAGACGCCGGTGTAGATATTTCCATGTTTATGAAGATAGCAGTGTAGATATTTCCATGTTTATAGAGATAGCAATGTAGATATTTCCATATTTAGAGAGATAGTGCTGTAGATATTTCCATGTTTATAAAGATGGCAGTGTAGGTATTTCCATGTTTATACAAATGGCGGTGTAGTTATTTCCATGTTTATACAGCTCCGGTGTAGAAATTTACATTTTTATACAGATAATGATGTAGATATTTACTTGTTTGTAGAGATAGAGGTGTTGATATTTCCATCTTTATACAGATGGCGGTGTAGATATTTCCTTATTTATACAGATAGCGTTGTAGATATTTTCATGTTCACACAGAGAGCCGTGTGTATACTTCCATGTTTTCACAGATAGCGGTGAAGATATTTCCATCTTTGCACAGTTTGCGGTGTAGATATTTCCATGTTTTTTCAGACAGTGGTGTAGATATTTCCATGTTTACACAGATAACTCTGTAGATATTCCCATGTTTACACAGATAGCATTGTACTTATTTCGATGTTTATAGAGATAGTGGTTTAGATATTTCCATGTTTATACAGATAGCGGTCTAGTCATTTCCATGTTTATAGGGATAGCGGTGTAGATATTTCCACATTTATACAGATAGCGGTGTAGATGTTTCCATGTTTATACAGATAGCAGTGTAGATATTTCCATGTTTATACAGATGGATGTGTAGATATTTCCATGTTTATACAGTTCGAGGTGTAGATATTTCCACGTTTATACAGATAACCGTGTAGATATTTCCATGTTTATACAGGTAGCGTTGTAGAAATTTCCATGTTAATACAGATCATGGTGTAGATATTCCCATCTTTCTACAGATGGCAGTGTAGATATTTCCATGTTTATACAGATAGCGGTGTAGATATTTCCATGTTTATACAGATCGAGCTGAAGATAGTTCCATGTTTATGAAGATGGCGGTGTAGATATTTTCATGTTTATAGAGATGGCAGTATAGCTATTTCCATGTTTATAGAGATAGCAGTGTAGATATTTGCATGTTTATGCAGATACCGGTGTAGATATTTCCATGTTTATAGAGATAGTGGTGTAGATATTTCCATATTTATACAGATATTATTGTAGATATTTCCATGTTTATGCAGATGGTGCTGTAGGTATTTCCATGTTTTAACAGATAGCAGTGTAGATATTTCCATGTTTATACAGATAGCAGTGTAGTTATTTCCATGTTTATACCGATAGAGGTGTAGATATTTCCATGTTCATAGAAGCAGGGGTGTAGATATTTCCATGTTCATACAGATAGTGGGGTAGATATTTCCATGTTTTTAGAGATAGCGGTGTAGATATTTCCATATTTGTAGAGATAGCGCTGTAGATATTTCCATTTTTATATAGATAGCGGTGTAGATATTTCCATGTTTATACCGATAGCGGTGTTGGTATTTCCATGTTTATACAAATGGCGGTGTAGATGTTTCCATGTTTATAAAGATAGCGGTGGAGATATTTCCATGTTTATTCAGATAGCAGTGTACATATTTCCATGTTTATGGAGATAGCGGTGAAGATATTTCCATATTTATAGAGATAGCGGTGTAGATATTTCCATGTTTATTCAGACGGTGGTGTAGATATTTCCATGTCTATACTGATGGCGGTGTAGATATTTGTGTGTTTATACAGATCGTGGTGTAGATATTTCCATGTTTATACAGATAGCGGTGTAGATATTTCCATGTTTATAAAGATAGCGGTGTAGATATTTCCATATTTGCACAGATTGCGGTGTAGATATTTCCATCTTTACACAGATAGCGGTGTACATATTTCCATGTTTACACAGATAGCTGTGTAGATATTTGATGTTTACACAGATAGTGTTGTAGATATTTCCATATTTATACAGATTGCGGTGTAGATATTTGCATGTTTATAAAGATAGCGGTGTAGATATTTCCATGTTCATACAGATAGCGGTGTTGATATTTCCATGTTTATACAGATAGCGGTGTAGGTGTTTCCATGTTTATACAGATAGCGGTGTAGATATTTCCATGTTTACAGAGATAGCGGTGTAGATATTTCCATATTTGCACAGATTGCGGTGTAGATATTTCCATGTTTACACAGATAGCTTTGTAGATATTTCCATGTTTACACAGGTAGTGTTGTAGATATTTTCATATTTATACAGATAGCGGTGTAGATATTTCCATGTTTATAAAGATAGCGGTGAGATATTTCCATGTTTATGGAGATAACGGTAGAGATATTTCCATGTTTATACAGATGGCAGTGTAGATATTTCCATGTTTATACAGATAGCGGTGTACATATTTCCATGTTTACACATATAGCGGTGTAGATATTTCCACGTTTATACAGATAGCGGTGTATATTTTTTCATGTTTACAAAGATGGCGGTGTCGATTGTTCCTTGTTTATGGAGATGGTGGTGTAGATATTTTCTTGTTTATAGAGATGGCGGTGTAGATATTTCCATGTTTATAGAGATTGCGGTGTAGATATTTCCATGTTTATAGAGATTGCGGTATAGGTATTTTCATGCGTATAGAGATAGCGGTGGAGATGTTTCCAAGATTATAATGAAGACTGTGTAGATATTTCCAAGTGTTTACAGATGGCAGTGTAGATATTTCCATGTTTACAGAGATGGTGGTGTAGATATTTGCATCTATATACAAATGACTGTGTAGATATTTCCATGTTTATACAGATGGCCGTGCAGTTATTTCCATTTTTATGGAGGTAGCGGTGTAGATATTTCCATATTTATACAGATAGCGGTGTAGATATTTCCATGGTTATTCAGATGGCAGTGTAGATATTTCCATGTTTATACAGATGGCGGTGTAGATATTTCCATGTTGATACAAATCGTGTTGTAGATATTTCCATGTTTCTACAGATAGCAGTGTAGATATATCCATGTTTATTAAGATAGCGTTGTAGATATTTCCATATTTGCACAGATTGCGGTGAAGATATTTCCATCTTTACACAGATAGCGGTGAACATATTTCCGTGTTTACACAGATAGCTGTGTAGGTATTTGACGTTTACACAGATAGTGTTGTAGATATTTCCATGTTTATACAGATAGTGGGGTAGATATTTCCATGTTTATAGAGATACCGGTGTAGATATTTCCATGTTTATACAGATGGCAGTGTAGATATTTCCAAGTTTATACAGATAGCGGTGTACATATTTCCATGTTTACACATATAGCGGTGTAGATATTTCCACGTTTATACAGATAGCGGTGTATATTTTTTCATGTTTACACAGATGGCGGTGTCGATTGTTCCTTGTTTATGGAGATGGCGGTGTAGATATTTTCTTGTTTATAGAGATGGCGGTGTAGATATTTCCATGTTTATAGAGATTGCGGTGTAGATATTTCCATGTTTATAGAGATTGCTGTATAGGTATTTTCATGTGTATAGAGATAGCGGTGGAGATGTTTCCAAGATTATAATGAAGACTGTGTAGATATTTCCAGGTGTATACAGATGGCAGTGTAGATATTTCCATGTTTACAGAGATGGTGGTGTAGATATTTGCATCTATATACAAATGACTGTGTAGATATTTCCATGTTTATACAGATGGCCGTGCAGTTATTTCCATTTTTATGGAGGTAGCGGTGTAGATATTTCCATATTTATACAGATAGCGGTGTAGATATTTCCATGGTTATTCAGATGGCGGTGTAGATATTTCCATGTTTATACAGATGGCGGTGTAGATATGTCCATGTTGATACAAATCGTGTTGTAGTTATTTCCATGTTTCTACAGATTGCAGTGTAGATATATCCATGTTTGTTAACATAGCGGTGTAGATATTTCCATATTTGCACAGATTGTGGTGAAGATATTTCCATCTTTACACAGATAGCGGTGAACATATTTCCGTGTTTACACAGATAGCTGTGTAGGTATTTGACGTTTACACAGATAGTGTTGTAGATATTTCCATGTTTATACAGATAGTGGGGTAGATATTTCCATGTTTATACAGATAGCGGTGTAGGTGTTTCCATGTTTATACAGATAGAGGTGTAGATATTTCCATGTTTACTAAGATAGCGGTGTAGATATTTCCGTATTTGCACAGATTGCGGTGTAGTTATTTCCATCTTTACACAGATAGCGGTGTACATATTTCCATGTGTATACAGATGGCAGTGTAGATATTTCCATGTTTATACAGATGGGAGTGTAGATATTTCCATGTTTATTGAAATAGCGGTGTGGCTATTTCCATGTTTATACAGAAAGCAGTGTATATATCTCCATGTTTATAGAGATGGCTGTGTAGATATTTCCATGTTTATACAGATGGCAGTGTATATATTTCCATGCTTATACAGATAGTGGTGTAGATATTTCCATCTTTATACAGATGACTGTCTAGGTATTTACATGTTTATACAGAAGGCCGTGTAGATATTTCCATATTTATAGAGATAGCCATGTAGGTATTTCCATGTTTATACAGATAGCGGTGTAGATATTTCCATGTTTATAAAGATAGTGGTGGAGATATTTCCATGTTTATACAGATGGCGGTGTAGATATTTCCATGTTAATACATATAACTCTGTAGGTATTTCCATGATTATACAGATAGCGATGCAGATATTTCCAGGTTTATACAGATAGCGGTGTAGATATTTCCATGTTTATGCATATAGCGGTGCAGATATTTCCAAATTTATACAGATAGCGGTGTCGCTATTTCCTTGTAAATACATATATCAGTGGAGTTATTTCCATATTTATAGAGATGGCTGTGTAGATATTTCCATGTTTATACAGATGGAAGTGTAGATATTTCCATGTTTATACAGATAGTGGTGTAGATATTTCCATGTTTATACAGATGACTGTGTAGTTATTTCCATGTTTATACAGATGTCAGTGTAGTTATTTCTATGTTTATACAGATAGCGGTGTAGATATTTCCATGTTTATACAGATAGCGGTGTAGATATTTCCATGTTTATGCAGATCGTGGTGTACATATTTCCATCTTTATACAGATTGCACTGCAGATATTTCCATGTTTATACAGATAGCGGTGTGTATATTTCCATGTTTACAAAGATAGCTGTGTAGATATTTCCATGTTTACACAGATAGCGTTGTAGATATTTCCATCTTTATACAGATAATGCTGTATATATTTCCATGTTTATACATATAGCGGTATAGATGTTTCCATGTTTATACAGACAGCGGTGGAGATATTTCCATGTTTATAAAGATAACGGTGTAGATATTTCCATGTTTATAGAGATCACGGTGTAGATATTTCCATATTTATACAGGCAGCGGTGTAGATATTTCCATGTTTATACTGATAGCGGTGTAGATATTTCCACGTTTATACACATAGCGGTGTAGATATTTCCATTTTTATAGAGATCGTAGTGTAGATATTTCCATGTTTATACAGATGGCGGTGTAGATATTTCCATGTATATAATGATGGCGGTGTAGATATTTCCATGTTTATAATGATGGCGGTGTAGATATTTCCATGTTTACACATATAGCGGTGTACATATTTCCATGTTTATACAGACCGTGGTGTAGATATTTCCATGTTTATGCAGATGACTGTGTAGTTATTTCCATGTTTATACAGATGTCAGTGTAGTTATTTCTATGTTTATACAGATAGCGGTGTAGATATTTCCATGTTTATACAGATAGCGGTGTAGATATTTCCATGTTTATGCAGATCGTGGTGTACATATTTCCATCTTTATACAGATTGCAGGGCAGATATTTCCATGTTTATACAGATAGCGGTGTGTATATTTCCATGTTTACAAAGATAGCTGTGTAGATATTTCCATGTTTACACAGATAGCGTTGTAGATATTTCCATCTTTATACAGATAATGCTGTATATATTTCCATGTTTATACATATAACGGTATAGATGTTTCCATGTTTATACAGACAGCGGTGGAGATATTTCCATGTTTATAAAGATAACGGTGTAGATATTTCCATGTTTATAGAGATCACGGTGTAGATATTTCCATGTTTATACTGATAGCGGTGTAGATATTTCCACGTTTATACACATAGCGGTGTAGATATTTCCATTTTTATAGAGATCGTGGTGTAGATACTTCCATGTTTATACAGATGGCGGTGTAGATATTTCCATGTATATAATGATGGCGGTGTAGATATTTCCATGTTTATAATGATGGCGGTGTAGATATTTCCATGTTTACACATATAGCGGTGTACATATTTCCATGTTTATACAGACCGTGGTGTAGATATTTCCATGTTTATACAGATAACGGTGTTGACATTTCCATGTTTACAGATAGCGGTTTAGATATTACCATGTTTACACAGATTGCGGTGTAGATATTTCCATATTTGCACAGATGGCGGTGTAGATATTTCCATCTTTACACACATAGCAGTGTACATATTTCCATGTTTACACAGATAGCTGTGTAGATATTTCCATGTATGCACAGATAGTGTTGTACATATTTCCATCTTTATACTGATAGCTTTGTAGATATTTCCATGTTTATAAAGATAGCGGTGTAGAAATTTCCATATTTATAGACATAGTGGTGTAGATATTTCCATGTTTATACAGATAGCGATGCAGATATTTCCAGGTTTATACAGATAGCGGTGTAGATATTTCCATGTTTATACACATGGCGGTGCAGATATTTCCATGTTTATAGACATAGCGGTGCATATATTTCCATATTTATACAGATAGCCATGAAGATATTTCCATGTTTAATCAGTTGGCGGTGTAGATATTTCCATGTTTATACAGATGACTGTGTAGATGTTTCCATGTTTTTACACATGGCGGTGTAGATATTTCCTTATATATACAGATTGCCGTGGAGATATTTCCATGTTCATACAAATGACTATGTAGGTATTTCCATGTTTATACAGATGGCGGTGTAGATAATTCCATGTATATACAGATAGCGGTGAAGTCATTTCCATGTTTGTAGAGATAGCGGTGTGGATATTTCCATGATTATACACATAGCGGTGTAGCTATTTCCATGTTTATACAGATCGTGGTGTACATATTTAAACGTTTATACAGATAGCAGTGTAGATATTTCCATGTTTATTGAGATAGCGGTGTGGATATTTCCATGTTTATACAGATAGTGATGCAGATATTTTCAGGTTTATACAGATAGCGGTGTAGATATTTACGTGTTTATAAAGATAGAAATATAGATATTTCCATGTTTATACATAGAGCGGTGTAGACATTTCCATGTTCATAGAAATAGCGGTGTAGATATTTCCATGTTTACAGAGATAGAGTTGTAGATATTTCCATCTTTGCACAGACTGCGGTGTACATATTTCCATTTTACACAGATAGCGCTGTAGATATTTCCATGTTTACTCAGATAGCTGTGTAGATATTTCCATGTTTACACAGATAGCGTTGTAGATATTTCCATGTTTACACAGATAACGCTGTAGATATTCCCTTGTTTATACAGATAGCGGTGTAGATGTTTCCATGTTTATACAGACAGCAGTGGAGATACTTCCATGTTTATACAGATAACGGTGTAGATATTTCCATGTTTATAGAGATAGCGGTGTAGATATTTCCATATTTATATTGATAGCGGTGTAGATATTTTCATGTTTACACTGATAGCGGTGTAGATATTTCCATGTTTATACAAATAGCGGTGTAGATATTTCCATGTTTATACTGATAGCGGTGTAGATATTTCCATGTTTATACATATAGCGGTGTAGATATTTCCATATTTGCACAGATTGTGATGTAGATATTTCCGTCTTTACACTGACAGCAGTGTATATATTTCCAAGTTTAAACAGATAGCTGTGTAGATATTTCCATGTTTACACAGATAGTGTTTTCTATATTTCCATGTTTATAGAGATAGCGGTGTAGATATTTCCATGTTTATAAAGATAACGGTGCAGATATTTCCATCTTTATATAGATAGCGGTGGAGATATTTCCATGCTTTTACTGATAGCGGTGGAGTTATTTCCATGCTTTTACTGATAGCGGTGTAGATATTTCCATGATTATACAGATAACGTTGTAGGTATTTCCATGTTTGTAGAGATAGCGGTGTAGATATTTCCATGTTTATACAGATGTCTGTGTAGATATTCCCATTTGTATACAGATGGCAGTGTAGATATTTCCATGTTTATACAGATGGAGGTGTAGATATTTCCATGTTTATACAGATGACTGCGTAGATATTTCCTTGTTTTTTCAGATGGTGGTGTAGATATTTCCATGTTTATACAGATAGCTGTAATAATATTTCCATGTTTATACAGATAGCGGTGTAGATATTTCCATGTTTATACAGATGTCTGTGTAGATATTCCCATTTGTATACAGATGGCAGTGTAGATATTTCCATGTTCATTCAGATGGTGGGGTAGATATTTCCATGTTTATACAGATAGCTGTGCGGCTATTTCCATGTTTATACAGATGACAGTGTAGATATTTCCGTGTTTATGCAGATAGCGGTGTAGATATTTCCATGTTTATACAGGTCACAGTGTAGATATTTCCATCTTTATACAGATGGCAAGGTAGATATTTCCATGTTTATACAGATAGCGGTGTAGATATTTCCATATTTACACAAATGGTGGTGAAGATAGTTCCATGTTTATGGAGATGGTTGTGTAGATATTTTCATGTTTATAAAGATAGCGGTGTAGATATTTCCATGTTTGTAGAGATGGCGCTGTGGATATTTCCATGTTTATAGATATGGCTGTGTAACTATTTCCTTGTGTATAGAGATAGCGGTGTAGATATTGCCATGTTTATACGGATGGCTGTGTACATATTTCCATGTTTATAGAGATGACAGTGTAGATATTTCCACGTTTATAGTGATGGTGGTGCAGATATTTCCATGTTTATACAGGTGTCTGTGTAAATATTTCCATGTTTATACAGATGGCGGTGTAGATATTTCCATGTTTATAGAGATATCATTGTAGATATTTCCATGTTTACGCAGATAGCGGTGTAGATATTTCCATGTTTATAGAGAGTGCGGTGTATATATTTCCATATTTATACAGATAGCAGTGTAGATATTTCCATGTTTTTGCAGGTGGTGGTATAGTTATTTCCATGTTTATACCGATAGCGGTGTGGCTATTTCCATGTATATACAGATAGCGGTGTACATATTTCCATGTTTATACAGATGTCTGTGTAGATATTTCCATGATTACACAGAAGGCAGTGTAGATATTTCCACGTTTATACAGATAGTGGTATAGTTATTTCCATGTTTATACAGATGTTACTGTGTAAGTATTTCAATGTTTATGGAGATGGTGGTGTAGATATTTTCATATTTATAAAGATAGCGGTGTAGATATTTCCATGTTTATAGAGATGGCGGTGTAGATATTTCCATGTTTATAGAGATGGCGATGTAGGTATTTCCATGTTTATAGAGATAGCTGTGTTAGTATTTCCATGTGTATAGAGATAGCGGTGTAGATATTTCCATGTTTATACAGATGGCTGTGTACATATTTCCATGTTTACCCAGATAGCAGTGTAGTTATTTCCTTGTTTATAGTGATGGTGGTGCAGATATTTCCATGTTTATACAGATGACTGTGTAGATATTTCCATGTTTATACAGATGGTGGTGTAGATATTTTGATGCTTATAGAGATAGCAGTGTAGACATTTCCATGTATATAGTGAGTGTGTTGTATATATTTCCATATGTATACAGATAGCGGTGTAGATATTTCCATGTTTATTCAGATGGCGGTATAGATATTTCCATGTTAATACCGATAGCGGTGTGGCTATTTCCAAGTTTATACAGATAGCGGTGTAGATATTTCCATGTTTATACAGATGTCTGTGTAGATATTTCCATGTTTATACAGATAGTGGTGTAGATATTTCCATGTTTGTACAGATGTTACTGTGTAAGTATTTCCATGTTTATGCAGATGGAGGTGTAGGTATTTCCATGTTTATACAAAGAGCCATGTAGATATTTCCACGTTTATACAGATAGCGGTGAAGACATTTCCATGTTTGTAGAGATAGCGGTGTAGATATTTCCATATTTATACACATAGGTGTGTAGGGATTTCCATGTGTATACAGATAGCTGTGTAGATATTTCCATGTTTATACATATAGCGGTGTAGATATTTCCATGTTTATACAGATCGCGGTGTAGATATTTCCATGTATATACAGAGAGCAGTGTAGATATTTCCATGTTTATACAGATACCGTTGTACATATTTCCATATATATACAGATTGCGCTGAAGTTATTTCCATGTTTATAGAGATAGCGGTGTAGATATTTCCAGGTTTATACAGATGGCTGTGTAGATATTTCCATGAGAATACAGATGGCAGAGTTCGTATTTCCATGCTTATACACACGGAGGTGTAGAAATTTCCATGTTTATACAGATGACTGTGTAGATATTTCCATGTTTTAACAGGTGGCGGTGTAGATGTTTCCATGTTTATACAGATAGCGGTGTGGCTATTTCCAAGTTTATACAGATAGCGGTGTAGATATTTCCATGTTTATAGAGATGGCAGTGTGCATATTTTCATGTTTATACAGATGGCTGTGTAGATATTTCCATGATTATACAGAGAGCGGTGTAGCTATTACCATGTTTATACAGATGACTGTGTAGGTATTTCCATGTATATACAGATGGCGGTGCAGATATTTCCATGTTTATAGAGATAGCCATGTAGATATTTCCATGTTAGTACAGATAGCAGTGTAGACATTTCCACGTTTATAGAGATAGCGGTGTAAATATTTCCATAGTTATACAAATAGTGGTGTAAATATTTCCATGTTTATCCAGATATCGGTGTAGATATTTCCATGTTTATAAAAAGAGAGGTGTAGATATTTCCATGTGTATAAAGATCATGGTGTAGATATTTCCATGTTTATACAGATAGCGGTGTAGATATTTCCATGTTTATGCAGATGGCACTGTAGATATTTCCACGTTTATAGAGATGGCGGTGCAGATATTTCTATGTTTTTAGAGATAGTGGTGTAGGAAATAGTATTTTTATAGTGACGGCGGTGTATGTATTTCCATGTTTATAAAGATAGTGGTTTAGATATTTCCGTGGTTATTCAGATACCGGTGTAGATATTTCCATGTTTATACATGTAGCGGTGTTGGTATTTCCATCTTTATAGAGATAGCGTTGTATATATTTCCATGTTTATACAGATAGTGGTGGAGATATTTCCATGTTTATACAGATAGCGGTGGAGATATTTCCATGTTTACACAGATGGCGGTGTAGATATTTCCATGTTGATACAGATAGCGGAGTGGCTATTTCCATGTTTATACATATGACAGTGTAGATGTTTCCGTGTTTATGCAGATAGCGGTGTAGATATTTCCATGTTTATACAGCTCACGGTGTAGATATTTCCATCTTTATACAGATGGCAAGGTAAATATTTCCATGTTTATACAGATAGCGGTGTAGATATTTCCAGATTTACACAAATGGTGGTGTGGATAGTTCCATGTTTATGGAGATGGTGGTGTAGATATTTTCATATTTATAAAGATAGCGGTGTAGATATTTCCATGTTTATATAGATGGCCGTGTTGATATTGCCTTTTTTATGTAGATGGCGGTGCAGATTTTTCCCTCTTTATAGAGATCGCTGTGTATATATTTTTATGTTTATAGAGATAGCGGTGTAGATATTTCGAGGTTATGCAGATGGCGTTGTAGATATTTCCAGGTTTATAGATAGCGGTGTATATATTTCCATGTTTATACAGATAGCCATGTTGACATTTCCATTTTTATACAGATTACGGTGTAGATATTTCCATCTTTATACAGATAGCGGAGTAGATATTTCCATTTTTACACAGATAGCTGTGTAGATATTTCCATGTTTACACAGATAGTGTTGCAGATATTTCCATGTTTATACAGATAGACGTGTAGATATTTCCATGTTTCTACAGATTGCGGAGTAGATATTTCCATGTTTATGCAGATGGCAGTGTAGATATTTCCTAGTTTATAGAGATGGCGGTGTAGATATTTCCATGTTTATAGAGATAGAGGTGTAGGTATTTCCATGTTTATAGTGATAGCGGTGTAGTTATTTCCATGTTTATACAGATAGCGGTGTAGATATTTCCATGTTTATACGGACAGCTGTGTTGATATTTCCATCTTTATTGGGATAGCGGTGTAGATAATTCCATGTTTATACAGATAGCGGAGTAAGTATATCCATATTTATACAGATAGCGATGGAGATATTTAAATGTTTATACAGATGTCTTTGTAGATATTTCCATGTTTATACTGATGTCAGTGTAGATATTTCCATGTTTATACAGATGGTGATGTAGATATTTCCATGTTTTACAGATGACTGTGTAGGTATTTCCATGTTTATACAGATGTCGGTGTCGATATTTTCATGTTTATAGGGATGGCGGTGTAGATATTTACATGTTTATTCAGATAGCGATGGAGACATTTCCATGTTTATAGAGATATCGGTGTAGATATTTCCATGTTTACACCAATAGCATTGTAGATATTTCCATGTTTATAAAGATAGCGTTGTAGATATTTCCATGTTTATACAGATAGCAGTGTAGATATTTCCATGTTTATACACATAGCGGTATAGATATTACCGTGTTAATACAGATAGCGGTGTAGATATTTCCACGTTTACACAGATAGCGGTGTAGATATTTCCACGTTTTACAAATAGCGCTATAGATATATCCATGTTTATGCAGACAGCGGTGCAGATATTTCCATGTTTACAGAGATAGCGGTGCAGATATTTCCATCTTTGCACAGATTGCGGTGTGGATATTTCCATCTTTACACAGATAGCTGTGTAGATGTATCCAAATTTACACAGATAGCTGTGTCGATATTTCCATGTTTACACAGATTTCGTTGTAGATATTTCCATCTTTTTAGAAATTGCGGTGTAGATATTTCCATGTTCATACACATAGCGGTGTTGTTATTTCCAGTTTATACAGACAGCGGTGTAGATATTTCCATGTTTATGAAGCGCTCGGTGTCAATATTTCCATCTTTATACAGATGGCACTGTAGATGTTTCCATGTTTATCCAGATGGCGATGTAGATATTTCCATGTTTCTGGAGATGGCGGTGGAGATATTTTCATGTTTATAGAGCTGGCGTTGTAGATATTTCCATGTTTATAGAGATTGCCGTGTAGATATTTCCATGTTTACGGAGATAGCGGTGTAGTTATTTCCATGTTTATACAGATAGCGGTGTAGTTATTAGCATGATTATACCGATAGCGGTGTAGATATTTCCATGTATAAACAGATGTCTGTGTAGATATTTCCATGTTTAAACAGATGTCTGTGTAGATATTTCCATGTTTAAACAGATGGCGGTGTAGATATTTCCATGTTTATACAGATAGCGATATTGACATTTCCATGTTTATACAGATAGCGATGTAGATATTTCCATGTTTATACAGATAGCGGTGTACATATTTCCTGGTTTATAGAGATAGCGGTGTAAGTATTTCCATGTTTATAGACATATCGGATTTGGTATTTCCACGTTTATACAGATAGCGATTTAGATATTTCCATGTTTATACAGCTCGTGGTGCAGATATTTATATCTATATACAGATAGCAGTGTAGATATTTCCTTATTTATACAGATGGCGGTGTAGGTGTTTCCATGTTTATACAGATGGCGGAGTAGAGAGTTCCATGTTTATGAGAGATGGCAGTGTAGATATTTTCATGTTTAAAGAGATGGCAGTGTAGATATTTCCATGTTTATAGAGATAGCAGTGTAGATATTTCCATGTTTATAGAGATAGCATTGTAGATATTTCCGTGTTTATACAGATGGCAGTGTAGGTATTTCCATGTGTATGCAGATGGCATTGTAGATATTTCCATGTTTATACAGATGGTTGCGTAGATATTTCCATGTTTATACAGATGACTGTATAGGTATTTCCATGTTTTTACAGATGGCAGTGTAGAAATTTCCATGTTTATAGAGATGGCGGTGTAGTTATTTCCATGTTTATACAGATGGCGGTGTAGACATTTCCATGTTTATAGAGATAGCATTGTAGATATTTCCATATTTATACAGAAAGCGGTGTAGATATTTCCATGGTTATACAAATAGCGGTGTAGATATTTTCATGTTTATAGAGATAGCGGTGTAGGTATTTCCATGTTTATACAGATAGCGGTGTAGACATTTCCATGTTTATACAGATAGCAGTGTAGATATTTCCATGTTTATACAGATCGTGGTGTAGATATTTACATGTTTATACAGATAGCGGTGCAGATATTTCCATGTTTGTACAGATGGCGGTGTTGATATTTCCATCTATACAGAGATGGCCGCATAGATATTTCCATGTTTATACATATGGCGGCGTGGATATTTCCATGGATATGCAGATCACGGTGTTGATATTTCCATGTATATTCACATAGCGTTGTAGTTATTTATAGGTTTATACAGATGGTGGTGTAGATATTTCCATCTTTCTACAGATGACTGTGTAGATATTTCCATGTTAATAGAGATAGCGGTGTAAATATTTCCATGTTTATAGAGATAGCGGTGTAGATATTTCCATGATTATAGAGATAGCAGTGTAAATATTTCCATATTTATACAGATAGCGGTTTAGTTATTTCCATCTTCATACAGAGAGCGCTGTACATATTTCCATGTTTATACATGCCATGGTGTAGATATTTCCATGTTTATACAGATAGCGTTGTAGATATTTCCATGTTTATCTAGATAGCGGTGTAGATATTTCCATGTTTAAACAGACCACGGTGTAGATATTCCCATCTTTCTACAGTTGGCAGTGTAGATATTTCCATGTTTACACAGATGGCAGTGTAGATATTTCCATGTTTATATAGATGGCGGTGTAGGTATTTCCTTGTTCATGTAGATGGCGGTGTAGATTTTCCATGTTTATAGAGATGGCTGTGTATATATTTCCACGTTTATAGAGATAGCGGTGTAGATACATCCATGTTTATCCAGATGCCGTTGTAGATATATCCATGTTTATAGAAATAGCGGTGTAGATATTTCCACATTTATAGAGATGGCGGTGTAGATATTTCCATGTTTATACAGATAGCGGTGTAGATATTTCCATGTTTATTCAGAAGGTGGTGTAGATATTTCCGTGTTTATGCACATGGCGGTGTAGATACTTCCATGTTTATGCAGATGGCAGTGTAGATATTTTCATGTTTATAGAGATGGCGGTGTAGATATTTCCATATTTATACAGATGTCTGTGTAGATATTTCCATGTGTATACAGACGGTATTGTAGGTATTTCCATGTGTATACAGATCACGGTGTTGATATTTCCATGTTTATACAGATCGCGGTGTAGATATTTCCATGTTTATACAAATCGCGGTGTTGCTATTACCATGTTTATAGGTATTGCGGTGCAAATATTTCCATATTTATACAGAGAGCGGTGTAGTTATTAGCATGTTTATACAGATAGCGGTGTAGATATTTCCATGTATAAACAGATGTCTGTGTAGATATTTACATGTTTAAACAGATGGCGGTGTAGATATTTCCTTGTTTATTCAAATAGCGGTGTACTTATTTCCATGTTTATACAGATAGCGGTGTAGATATTTCCATGTATATACTAATGGCTGTGTAGATATTTCCATGTTTATACAGATGGCGGTGTAGATATTTCCATGTTTATACAGATGACTTTGTAGGTATTTCCATGTTTATACAGATGGCGGTGTAGATATTTCCATCTTTCTACAGTTGGCATTGTTGATATTTCCATGTTTATACAGATCGCGGTGTAGATATTTCCATGTTTACACAGATTGCGGTGTAGTTATTTCCATGTTTATACAGATCGCGGTGTAGATATTTCCATGTTTATACAGATCGCGGTGTAGATATTTCCGTGTTTATACAGATCGCGGTGTAGATATTTCCATGTTTATACAGACGGCGGTGTAGATATTTCCATGTTTATAGAGATGGCAGTGTAGATATTTCCATGTTTATAGAGATAGTGGTGTAGATATTTCCCTGTTCATAGAGATAGCAGTGTGGATATTTCCATGTTTATACAGACAGCGGTGTAGATATTTCCATTTTTATAGAGATAGCGGTTTAGATATTTCATATTTATACAGATAGCGGTGTAGATATTTCCATGTTTATACAGATTGCGGTGTAGATATTTCCATGTTTATACAGATAGAGGTGTAGATATTTCCACGTTTATACAGATGACGGTGTAGTTATTTCCATCTTTCTACAAATGGCAGTGTAGATATTTCCATGTTTATAGAGATGGCGGTGTAGATATTTCTATGTTTATATAGATGGCAGTGTAGATATTTTCTTATTTATCTAGATGGCATTGTAGATATCTCCATGTTTAAAGAGATGGCGGTGTATATATTTCCGTGTTGATGGAGATAGCGTTGTAGATATTTCCATTTCTATTGAGATAGCGGTGTAGATATTTCCATGTTTATAGAGATAGCGGTGTAGATATTTCCATGTTTCTACAGATGACTGTGTAAATATTTCCATGTTTGTACAGATGGCATTGTAGATATTTCCGTGTTTATTGAGATAGCGGTGTAGATATTTTCATGTTTATACAGATTGCGGTGGAGATATGTCCATGTTTACACAGATAGCAATGGAGATATTTCCACGTTAATACACATAGCGGTGTAGATATATCCATGTTTATACTGATAGCGGTGTAGATGTTTCCATGTTTATACAGATAACAGTGTAGATATATCCATGTTTATACAGATCGTGGTGTAGATATATCCATATTTGCACAGATTGCGGTGTACATATTTCCACGATTATACAGATAGCGGTTTAGATATTTCCATGTTTATACAGATAGCGGTGTAGATATTTCCATGTTTACACAGATAGCGGTGTAGACATTTCCATGTTTATACAGATAGCGCTGTAGATATTTCCATGTTTATACAGATAGCTGTGGAGATATTTCCATGTTTAGACAGATAGCGGTGGAGATAATTCCATATTTATTCAGATGACTGTGTAGATATTTCCATGTATATACAGATGGCAGTGTAGATATTTCCATGTTTATACAGATGGCAGTGTAGATATTTCCATGTTTATACAGATTGCGGTGTGGCTATTTTCATGTTTATAGAGATAGCGGTGTAGGTATTTCCATGTTTATAGAGATGGCTCTGTAGATATTTCCATGTTTACACAGATGACTCTGCAGGTATTTCCACGTATATCCAGATGGCAGTGTAGATATTTCAATGTTTATAGATATAGCGGTTTAGTTATTTCCATGTTTTTACAGATGGCAGTGTAGATATTTCCATGTTTATACACAAGGCGGTGAAGATATTTCCATGTTTTTAGAGATAGCCATGTAGATATTTCCATGTTTATACAGATAGCGGTGTTGACATTTCCATGTTTATAGACATAGCGATGTAGATATTTCCATATTTATACAGATAGCGAAGTAGATATTTCCATGTTTATACAGGTAGCTGTGTAGATATTAACATGTTTTTACAGATAGCGGTGTAGATATATCCATGTTTATACAGATTGTGGTGTACATATTACCATGTTTATACATATAGCGGTGTAGATATTTCCATGTTTATACACATAGTGGTGTAGATATTTCCAAGTTTACAGAGACAGGGGTGTAGATATTTCCATCTTCAAACAGATTGCAGTGTACATATTTCCATGTTTACACAGAGAGCAGTGAAGATAATTCCATGTTTACACAGATAGTGTTGTAGATATTTCCATGTTTATAGAGATTGCATTGTAGACATTTCCATGTTTTTAAAGATAGCGGTGTAGATATTTCCATGTTTATTCAGATAGCGGTGGAGATATTTCCCTGTTTATACAGATAGCGCTGTAGATATTTGCATGTTTATACAGATAGCGGTGTAGATATTTCCATGTTTATACAGATAGCGGTGTAGATATTTCCATGTTTATAGAGATAGCGGAGGAGATATTTCCATGTTTATACAGATAGCAATGTAGATATTTGAATGTTTATACAGAGAGTGGTCTAGATATTTCCATGTTTATACAGATAGCGGTGTAGATATTTCCATGTTTATACAGATAGCGGTGTAGATATTTCCATGTTTATAGAGATAGCGGTGGAGGTATTTTCAAGTTTATACAGATAGCGGTGGACATATTTTCATGTTTATAGAGATGGCGGGGTAGATATTTCCAAGTTTATACAAATAGCGGTGTAGATATTTTCGTCTTTATACAGATAGCGGTGCAGGTATTCCCATGTTTATAGAGATAGTGGTGTAGATATTTCCATATTTATAGAGATGGCTGTGTAGATATTTCCATGTTTATACAGATAGCGGTGTAGATATTTCCATGTTTATAGAGATAGCAGTGTAGCTATTTCCATGTTTACAGAGATAGAGTTATAGATATTTCCATATTTGCACAGATTGCCGTGTAGATATTTCCATCTTCACACAGATAACGGTGTACATATTTGCATGTTTACACAGACAGCTGAGTAGATATTTCCATGTTTATACAGATAACGGGGTAGATATTTCCACGTTTATAGAGATGGCTGTGTAGATACTTCCTTTTTTATGTAGATGGCGGTGTAGATTTTCCATGTTTATAGAGATGGCGGTGTATACATTTCCATGTTTATAGAGATAGCGGTGTAGATATTTCCTTGTTTACAGAGATAGCGGTGTAGGTATTTCCATGTTTATAGAGATAGCGGAGTAGATATTTCCATGTTTATACAGATAGCGTTGTAGATCTGTATACGCTGAAGATATTTCCATGTTTTTAGAGATAGCCATGTAGATATTTCCATGTTTATACAGATAGCGGTGTTGACATTTCCATGTTTATAGAGATAGCGGTGTAGATATTTCCATATTTATACAGAGAACGGAGTAGATATTTCCATGTTCATGCAGATAGCAGTGAAGATATTTCCATGTTTATACAGATAGCAGTGTAGATATATCCATGTTTATACAGATTGTGGTGTAGATATTTCCATGTTTATACAGATAGCGGTGTAGATATTTCCATGTTTATACAGATAGCAGTGTAGATATTTCCTTGTTTACAGAGACAGAGGTGAAGATATTTCCATCTTCACACAGATTGCAGTGTACATATTTCCATGTTTACACAGACAGCTGTGTAGATATTTCCGTGTTTACACAGATAGTGTTGTAGATATTTCCATGTTTATAGAGGTTGCAGTTTAGATATTTCCATGTTTATAAAGATAGCGGTGTAGATGTTTCCATGTTTATACAGATAGCGGTGTAGGTATATCCATGTTTATACAAATCGTGGTGTAGATATTTCCATGTTTATACAGACAGCGGTGTAGACATTTCCACGTTTATATAGATAGCGGAGTAGATATTTCCATATATACAGATTGCGGTGTGGCTATTTTCATGTTTATAGAGATAGCGGTGTAGGTATTTCCATGTTTATAGAGATGGCTCTGTAGACATTTCCATGTTTACACAGATGACTGTGTAGGTATTTCCATGTATATCCAGATGGCAGTGTAGATATTTCAATGTTTATAGAGATAGCGGTTTAGTTATTTCCATGTTTATACAGATGGCAGTGTAGATATTTCCACGTTTATACAGATATTGGTGTAGATATTTCCATGTTTATACAGATTGCGGTGTAGATATTTCCATGTTTATAGAGATTGTGGTGTGGATATTTCCATGTTTATACACATGGCGGTGTAGTTATTTCCACGTTTACACAGATAGTGGTGTAGATATTTCCATGTTTGCAGAAATAGAGGTGTAGATATTTCCATATTTGCACAGATTACGGTGTAGATATTCCCATCCTCACACAGATTGCGGTGTACATATTTCCATGTTTACACAGACAGCTGTGTAGATATTTCCATGTTTACACAGATAGTGTTGTAGATATTTCCATGTTTATTGAGATTGCGGTGTAGATATTTCCATGTCTTTAAAGGTAGCGGTGTAGATATTTCCATGTTTATACAGATAGCGGTGTAGATATTTCCATGTTTATATAGATAGCGGTGTAGATATTTCCATGTTTATACAGATAGCGGTGTAGATATTTCCATGTTTATACAGGGTGTGGTGGAGATATTTCCATGTTTATACAGATAGCGGTGGAGTTATTTCCATGTTTCTAGAGATGGTTGTGTAGATATTTCCAAGCTTATGCAGGTAGCGGTGTAGATATTTCCATGTTTATAGAGATAGCGGTGTAGATATGTCCATGTTTATACAGGTAGCGGTGTAGATATTTCCATGTTTACAGAGATAGCGGTGAAGATATTTCCATATTTATAAAGGTAGCGGTGTAGATATTTGTATGTTTATTCAGATGGTGGTGTAGATATTTCCATGTTTATACAGATAGCGGTGTAGATATTTCCATGTTAATACAGATAGCGGTTTAGCTATTTTCATGTTTATACAGATAGCGATGTAGATATTTCCATGTTTATAGAGATGGCTGTGTAGATATTTCCATGTTTATGCAGATGGCTGTGTAGATATTTCTGTGTTTATACAGATAGTGGTGTGGATATTTCTAAGTTTATACAGATGACTGTGTATGTATTTCCATGTTTATACATATGGCAGTGTAGATATTTCCATGTTTAGATAGATAGCCATGAAGATATTTCCATGTTTATACAGACAGCGGTGTAGACACTTCCATGTTTATAGAGATAGCGGTGTAGATATTTCCATATTTATATGTATAGCGGTGTAGATATATCCATGTTTATACAGATAGCGGTGTAGATGTTTCCATGTTTATACAGATAGCAGTGTAGGTATATCCATGTTTATACAGATCGTGGTGTAGATATATCCATGTTTATACAGATAGCGGTGTAGATATTTCCATGTTTATACAGATAGCGGTGTAGGTATTTCCATATTTACAGAGATAGAGGTGTAGATATTTCCATATTTGCACAGATTGCCGTGTACATATTTCCACGTTTATACAGATAGCGGTGTAGATATTTCCATCTCTATACAGATAGCGATGTAGATATTTCCATGTTTATACAGGGAGTGGTGGAGATATTTCCATGTTTATACAGGGACTGGTGGAGATATTTCCATGTTTATACAGATATCGGTGGAGATATTTCCATGTTTCTAGAGTTGGTTGTGTAGATATTTCCAAGTTTATGCAGGTAGCGGTGTAGATATTTCCATGTTAATGGAGATAGCCGTGTAGATATGTCCATGTTTATACATGTAGCTGTGTAGATATTAACATGTTTACAGAGATAGCGGTGAAGATATTTCCATATTTATAAAGGTAGCAGTTTAGATATTTGTATGTTTATTCAGATGGTGGTGTAGATATTTCCATGTTTATACAGATAGCGTTGTGGCTATTACCATGTTTATACAGATGGCAGTGTAGATATATCCATGTTTATACAGATAGTGGAGTAGATATTTCCATGTTTATAAATATAGCAGTGCAGATATTCCCAAGTTTATAGAGATAGCAGTGGAGATATTTCCATGTTCATAGAGATAGCGGTGGAGATATTTCCATGTTTGTACAGATAACGATGTAGATATTTCCATGTTTATGCAGATAGCGGTGTAGGTATTTCCGTATTTATGCAGATAGCGGTGTTGATATTTCCATGTTTATAGAGATAGCAATGTAGATATTTCCATGTTTATACAGATAGCGGTGTAGACATTTCCATGTTTATAGGGATAGCGGTGTGGATATTTCCATATTTATACAGATAGCGGTGTAGATATTTCCATGTTTATACAGATAGCGGTGTATATATTTCCATGTTTATACAGATAGCGGTGTAGTTATTTCCATGTTTATACAGATGACTGTGTACATATTTCCATGTTTATACGGACGGCTGTGTAGATATTTCCATGTTTATAGGGATAGCGCTGTAGATATATCCATGTTTATACAGATAGCTGTGTATACATTTCCATGTTTATAGAGATAGCGGTGTAGATATTTCCATATTTATACAGATAGCCGTGTAGATATTTCCATGTTTATTCAGATGGTGGTGTAGATATTTCCATGTTTATACAGATAACGGTGTGGCTATTTCCAAGTTTGTACAGATGGCAGTGTAGACATTTCCATGTTTATACAGATAGCGGTGTAGATATTTCCGTGTTTATACAGATAGCGGTGTACATATTTCCATGTTTATACAGATGGCATTGGAGATATTTCCATGTCTATACAGATAGCGGTGTAGATATTTCCATGTTTATACAGATAGTGGTGTAGGTATTTCCATGTTTTTACAGATAGCGGTGGAGATATTTCCATGTTTATACAGATGACTGTGAAGATATTTCCATATTTTTACAGATGGCGGTGTAGATATTTCCATGTTTAGACAGATAGCGGTTTAGCTATGTTCATGTTTCTACAGATAGCGATGTAGATATTTCCATGTTTATACAGATAGTGGTGTAGATATTTCCATGTTTACAGAGACAGAGGTGAAGATATTTCCATCTTCACACAGATTGCGGTGTACATATTTCCATGTTTACACAGACAGCTGTGAAGATATTTCCATGTTAACACAAATAGTGTTGTAGATATTTCCATGTTTATAGAGATTGCAGTGCAGACATTTCCATGTTTATAAAGATAGCGGTGTAGATATTTCCATGTATATACAGATATCGGTGGAGATATTTCCATGTTTACACAGATAGCGCTGTAGATATTTGCATGTTTATGCAGTTAGCGGTGTAGATATTTCCATGTTTATACAGATAGCGGTGTAGATATTTCCATGTTTATAGAGATAGTGGTGTAGGTATTTCCATGCTTATACAGTTGGCAGTGTAGATATTTCCATGTGTATAGAGATGGCAGTGTAGATATTTCCAGGTTTCTACAGATGTAGTTGTAGATATTTCCATGTTTATACAGATGGCAGTGTAGATATTTCCATGTTTGTACAGATAGTGGTGTAGATATTTCCATGTTTATATAGATGACTGTGTAGGTATTTCCATGTTTATACAGATGGCGTTGTAGATATTTCCATGTTTAAAGAGATAGTCATGTAGATATTTCCATGTTTATACAGATAGCGGTGTAGCCATTTCCATGTTTATAGTGATAGCGGTGTAGATATTTCCATATTTACACAGATAGCAGTGTAGGTATTTCCATGTTTATACAGATTGCGGGGTAGATATTTCCGTGTTTATAGAGATAGCGGAGGAGATATTTCCATGTTTATACAGATAGCAAGGTAGATATTTGAATGTTTATACAGACAGCGGTCCAGATATTTCCATGTTTATACAGATAGCGGTGTAGATATTTCCATGTTTATTCAGATGGCGGTGTAGATATTTCCATGTTTATACAGATAGCGGTGGTGATATTTCCATGTTTATACTGATGATGGGGTAGATATTTCCATGTTTATAGTGATAGCGATGTAGATATTGCGAGGTTTGCACAGATAGCGGTGTAGATATTTCCATCTTTGCACAGATTGCGGTGTAGATATTTCCATCATTGCACAGATAGAGGTGTAGATATTTCCATTTTTACACAGATTACGGTGTAGATATTTCCATCTTTACACAGATAGTGGTCTAGAAATTTCCATGTTTACACAGATAGCGGTGTAGATATTTCCATGTTTACACAGATATCGTTGTACATAATTGCATGTTTATACACATAGCAATGTAGATATTTCCATGTTTATACAGATAGCGGTGTAGATATTTCCATGTTTATACAGATAGCGGTGAAGATATTTCCATATTTATACAGATAGCGGTGTAAATATTTCCATGTTTATAGAGATAGCGTTGTAGATATTTCCATGTTTATACTGATAACGGCATGGATATTTCCATATTTATAAAGATAGCGGTGGAGATATTTCCATGTTTATACAGATAGCGGTGGAGATATTTCCATGTTTTTACATATAGCGGCGTAGATATTTCCATGTTTATACAGATTGCGGTGTACCTATTTCCATGTTTATAGAGATAGAGGTGTAGATATTTCCGTGTTTATACAGATGGCAGTGTACAAATTTCCATGTGTATACAGATGGCAGTGTAGATATGTCCATGTTTATATAGATGGACGTGTATATATTTCCATGTTTATACAGATGACTGTGTAGATATTTCCATGTTTTACAGATGGCGGTGTAGATATTTCCATGTTTATAGAGATAGCGGTGTGGCTATTTCTATGTTTATACAGATAGCAGTGTAGGTATTTCCATGTTTATTGAGATGGCTGTGTAGATATTTCCATCTTTATACAGATGTCATTGTAGATATTTCCATGTTTATACAGATAGTGGTGTAGTTATTTCTACGTTTATACAGATGAATGTGTAGGTATTTGCATGTTTATACAGATGGCGGTGTAGATATTTCCATGTTTATAGGGATAGCCATGTAGATATTTCCATGTTTATACAGATAGCGGTGTAGACATTTCCATGTTTATAGAGATAGCGGCGTAGATATTTCCATATTTATACAGATAGCGGTGTAAATATTTCCAAGTTTATACAGATCGTGGTGTAGATATATCCATGTTTATACAGATAGTGGTGTAGATATTTCCATGTTTATACAGATAGCGGTGTAGATATTTCCATGTTTACAGAGATGGTGGTATAGATATTTCCATATTTGCAGAGATTGCCGTGTAGATATTTCCATCTTTAAACAGATAGCGGTGCATATATTTCCATGTTTACAGAGATAGCTGTGTAGATGTTTCTAAGTTTACACAGATAGTGTTGTTTATATTTCCATGTTTATACAGATAGCAGTGTAGATATTTCCATGTTTATAAAGATAGCGGTGTAGATATTTCCATGTGTATACAGGTAGAGGTATAGATATTTCCATGTTTATACAGATCGTGGTGTAGAGATTTCCGTCTTTCTACAGATGGCAGTGTAGATATTTCTATGTTTATACAGATGGCGTTGTAGATATTTCCATGTTTATGCAGATGGCGGTGTAGATATTTCCATATTTATGCAGATGGCGGTTTAGATATTTCCATGTTTATAGAGATGGCGGTGTAGATATTTCTATGTTTATATAGATAGCGCTGCAGATAATTCCATGTTTATAGAGATGGCAGTGTAGTTATTTCCATGTTTATAAAGATAGTGGTGTAGATATTTCCATATTTATACAGATAGCGGTGTAGGTATTTCCATGTTTATAAAGCTCCCGGTGTAGATATTTCCATATCTTTACAGTTGCCAGTGTAGTTATTTCCATGTTTATACAGATGGCATTGTAGATTGTTCCATGTTTATGGACATGGCGGTGTAGATATATTCATGTTTATAGAGATGGCGGTGTAGATATTTCTATGTTTATAGATATTGCGGTGTAGTTATTTCCATGTTTATAGAGATTGCGGTATAGGTATTTCCATGTGTATAGAGATAGTGGTGCAGATGTTTCCATGTTTATACTGATGGCTGTGTAGATATTTCGATGATTATGCTTATGGCAGTGTAGATATTTCCACCTTTATAGAGATGGTGGTGTAGATACTTCCATGTATATACAGATGACTGTGTAGATATTTCCATGTTTATAGAGATGGCGGTGTAGATATTTCCATGTTTATAGAGATAGCGGTGTAGATATTTCCATGTTTATAGAGATAGCGGTGCCAATATTTCCTTGTTTATGGAGATAGCGGTGTAGATAATTCCATTTTTCCGCAGATTGCGGTGTAGATATTTCCATGTTTACACATATAGCTGTGTAGATATTACCATGTTTACACAGATAGCAGTGTGGTTATTTCCATCTTTGCACAGATCGCGGTGTAGATATTTCCATCTTGAAACAGATAGAGGTGTAGGTATTTCAATTTTTGCACAGATTGCGGTGTATATATTTCCATCTTTACACAGATAGCGGTGTAGATATTTCCATGTTTACACAGATAGCGGTGTAGATATTTCCATGTTTACACAGATAGCGTTGTAGATATTTGCATGTTTATACAGATAGCGGTGTAGATATCTCCATGTTTATACAGATAGCGGTGTAGATGTTTCCATGTTTATACAGATAGTGGTGAAGATATTTACATGTTTAGAGAAATAGCCGTGTAGATATTTCCATGTTTATGAAGATAGTGGTGTAGACATTCCCATGTTTATGGAGATAGTGGTGTAGATATTTCCATATTTATACAGATAGCGGTGTAGGTATTTCAATGTTTATACAGATAACGTTGTTGATGTTTCCATGTTTACACACATAGCGATGTAGGTATTTCCAAGTTTATAGAGATAGCAGTGTAGATATTTCCATATTTGCACAGATAGCGGTGTAGATATATCCATGTTTATTCAGATGTCAGTGTAGATATTTCCATGCTTACACAGATGCGGGTGTAGGAATTTCCCTGTTTATGGAGATAGAGCTGTAGATATTTCCATGTTTATAGAGATAGCGGTGTACATATTTCCATGTTTATACAAATAGCGTTGTAAATATTTCCATGATTATTGAGATAGCAGTGTAAATATTTCCATGTTTATACAGATAGCGGTTTAAATGTTTACAAATTTACAGAGATAGCGGTGTAGATATTTCCACGTTTATATAGAAAGTGGTGTAGATATTTCCACGTTTACAAAGATAGCGGTGTAGATAATTCCATGTTTATACAGATAGCGGTGTAGATATTTCCACGTTTATTCACATAGCGGTGTAGATATTTCCGTTTTTATACAGATAGCGGAATAGATATTTCCATCTTTGCACAGATTGCGGTGTAGATATTCCCATTTTTACACAGATAGCTGTGTACATGTTTCCATGTTTACACAGATAGCTGTGTAGATATTTCCATGTTTACACAGATAGCGTTGTAGATATTTCCATATTTATACAGATAGCGTTGTGGATGTTTCCATGTTTACGCAGATAGCGTTGTAGATATTTCCGTATTTATACAGATAGCATTGTAGATATTTCCATGTTTAGACAGATAGCGGTGTAGATATTTCCATGTTTTTACAGATAGCGGTAGAGATATTTCCATGTTTATACAGATAGCGATGTAGATATTTCCATGTTTATACAGATATCAGTGTAGATATTTCCATGTTTATAGAGAAAGCGGTGTAGATATTTCCATATTTATACAGATAGCGGTGTATATATTTCCATGTTTATACAGATAGCAGCGGAGATATTTCCATGTTTATACAGATAGCGGAGATATTTCCATGTTTTTACAGATGGCGGTGTTGATATTTTCATGTTTATACAGATAGCATTGTCCATATTTCCAGGTTTGTACAGATAGCCGTGTAGATATTTCCATGTTTATAGAGATAGCGGTGTAGATATTTTCATGTTCATACAAACAACACTGTACATATTTCCATGTTTATGGAGATAGCGTTGTAGATATTTCCATGTTTATAGACATAGCGGTGTAAGTATTTCCAAGTTTTTACAGATAGCGGTGTAAATATTTCCATGATTATACAGATAGCGGTGTAAATATTTTCATGTTTATAGACATAGCGGTGTAGATATTTCCATGTTTTTAGAGATAGCGGTGTAAATATTTCCATGTTTATACAGATAGCCGTGTAAATGTTTACACGTTCATAGGGATAGCGGTGTAGATATTCCCACGTTTATACAGTTAGCGGTGTAGATATTTCCACGTTTATAGAGATAGCTTTGTAGATATTTCCACGTTTATACCGATAGCGGTGAAGATATTTCCACTTTTATACATATTGCCATGTACAAATTTCCAAGTTTATACACATAGCGTTGGAGATATTTCCACGTTTATACACATACTGGTGTAGATATTTCCATGTTTATACAGATAGCGGTGTAGATATTTCCACGTTTGTAGACATAGCGATGTAGATATTTCCACGTCTATACAGATAACGGTGTAGTTATTTCCACGTTAATACAGATAACGGTGTAGATATTTCCAGGTTTATAGAGACAGCGGTGTAGATATTTCCATGTTTCTACAGATAGCGGTGTAGATATTTGCATGTTTAAACAGATAGCTGTGTATATATTTCCATGTTTATACATAGAGCGGTGTAGATATTTCCATGTTTTACTGACAGTGGTGTAGATATTTCCATGTTGATAGAGATAGCGGTGTAGATATTTCCATGTTTATAGAGATAGCTTTGTAAATATTTCCATGTTTATACCGATAGCGGTGTAAGTATTTCCATGTTTATAGAGATAGCGGTGTAGATATTTCCATGTTTATACAGATAGCGGTGTAGATATTTCCACATTTATACTTATAGTGGTGTAGATATTTCCAGGTTTATAGAGTTAGCGGTGTAGATGTTCCCATGTTTATAGAGATAGCAGTGTAGATATTTCCATCTTTTTAGAGATAGCGGTGTATATATTTCCAGGTTTATAGGGATAGCGGTGTAGATATTTCCATGTTTCTATAGACAGCCGTGTAGATATTTCCATGCTTATAGAGATAGCGGTGTAGATATTTCCACGTTTATGGAGACAGTGATGTAGATATTTGCGTGTTTATAGAGATAGCATTGTAGATATTTCCATGTTTATAGAGACAGTGGTGTAGATATTTCCATGTTTATACAGATAGAGGTGTAGTTATTTACATGTTTATAGAGACAGCAGTGTAGATATGTCCATGTTTATACAGATAGCAGTGTAGATATTTCCATGTTTATAGAGATAGCGGTGTAGATATTTCCATGTTTATACAGATAGCGGTGTAGATATTTCCATGTTTATAGAGACGGCGGTGTAAATAGTTCCATGTTTATACAGATAGCGTTGTAAATATTTACACATTTACAGAGATAGCGGTGTAGATATTTCCACGTTTATACAGAATGCGGTGTAGATATTTCCACGTTTACAGAGATTTTTTGAAAAATTATTTTATGAAGACCAAACAAGTCATTGGTGTACCTACCTTATGTCATTTTTTACATTTAGAGTGTTAAAAATACCCCTACCCTATCCAAAACCCTGACATATAGAGCCAGGAAAGGCCATGCAATAAAGGATTCTTGGGCTTGTTTGCCTGATAACAAAAACTTATCACAGAAGACTGCAAAAAACACAATCTTGCACAAAGCCCATTGCAACTTTGCACACAACAATGCTTCTGAAGGATATTTGCCCAACAACTGCCTGTCCAACCTGTGCCTGGCATCACCTTTGTTATTGATCTTTGTAGCCAAGGATAATCATTTCCAAATGATCATATAATCTTCCTCATTTTTTCTTTTGTCTTCCTTTACCTTCGTGAATATGCATATAGTTTACTCTGGCTTGCCTGTTTCTATTGCAAGGCTGTGTTTCCAAATGAATATCTTTTTCTTGTGGAGAGCCTCTCTCTGTTTGTTATTTAGGTTGATAAGAGAAATGGGAACATTTGAGAGCTCAGGTAAAAGGCCTTAGTCTACAGTGATACTTTTTTGCACCCTTAGATGCTTACTTCCACTACAACTTGCAGGTGGGCCTTGAAAAGTTCTTGGAATAAGTTTGAGCTTTGGTCTTCTCCGATTCATTTAGCATAGATTCTCAAAATGTGGTCCCTGGACCCACAGCATCAGCATCACCTGGAGATTGTTAGAAATGCAAATCATCGGGCCTCATTCCAGACCCTCAGCTGGAAACTCTAGGGGCATGGCCAGACCCTCTGTAGCTGAACAAGCCATCCAGGTGGTTTTGATGCAGCTAAAGTTTTGGAACAACTAATGTAGCCCCATTTGGAAAACTTGCCTCTACAGGCCTCCCTAGCTGGTAAGCTGCTAGCATTTTTTGTTTGTTTCTTTGTTTTGATACAGGGTCTTGCTCTGATGACCAGACCGTGACCTCCTGGGTTGAAGTGAGGACTCAGCCTCCTGAGTAGCCGGGACTACAGGTATGTGCCACCACCATGCCCAACTACTTTTTGTATTTTTTTTTTGTAGGGATGGGGTTTTAGCCCAGGCTAGTCTCAAACTCCTGGACTCAAGCAATCTGCCCACTTTGGCCTCACGAAGTGTTGAGATTATAGGCATGGGCCACCACTCCTGGCCCAAAGTTCATATTTTAACTACTAACCTAAATTATTTTAAAAACAAAATTCTCCTTGGACTCAAACCAGGTCAGAGTGACATGATCATGTGCCTGTTTTGTGCAGGGTGAAGTGAGATTATTATCTAGGAAATAGCTGAAATGTCCTGAGGGTGACAAAGAGGAGCTGTGTTTTCAGCCAAATATCAGAACCAGGGCCACTGCCTGCCGCCGAACCCCAGCGGGGACCCCTACTTTGTGTTTATCTGTGGTGGCTACGCTTGCCCACCTGGGTGGGAACCCCGAGAATGACTCCAGACTCTTCCAGGGACTGCATGCCAGGGTATTTTTACAATTTATGTGTAGACTTTGTTCGGGTGGAAAAGTTATTTTATGAAGACGAAACAAGCAATTGGGGTACCTACCTTATGGCATTTTTTACATTGAGAGTGTTAAAAATACCCCTCCCCTAACCAAAACCCTGACAAATAGAGCCAGGGAAGGCCTTGCAATAAAGGATTCTTGGGCTTGTATGCCTGATAACAAAAACTTATCACAGAAGACTGCAAAAAACACAATCTTACACAAAGCCCATTGCAACTTTGCACACAACAATGCTTCTGAAGGATATTTGCCCAAAAACTGCCTGTCCAACCTGGGCCTGGCATCACCTTTGTTATTGATCTTTGTGGCCAAGGATAATCATTTCCAAATGATCATATAATCTTCCTCATTTTTTCTTTTGTCTTCCTTTACCTCCGTGAATATGCAGATAGTTTACTCTGGCTTGCCTGTTTCTATTGCAAGGCTCTGTTTCCAAACGAATATCTTTTTCTTGTGGAGAGCCTCTCTCTGTTTGTTATTTAGGTTGATAAGAGAAATGGGAACATTTGAGAGCTCAGGTAAAAGGCCTTAGTCTACAGTGAAACTTTTTTGCACCCTTAGATGCTTACTTCCACTACAACTTGCAGGTGGGCCTTGAAAAGTTCTTGGAATAAGTTTGAGCTTTGGTCTTCTCCGATTCATTTAGCATAGATTCTCAAAATGTGGTCCCTGGACCCACAGCATCAGCATCACCTGGAGATTGTTAGAAATGCAAATCATCGGGCCTCATTCCAGACCCTCAGCTGGAAACTCTAGGGGCATGGCCAGACCCTCTGTAGCTGAACAAGCCATCCAGGTGGTTTTGATGCAGCTAAAGTTCTGGAACAACTAATGTAGCCCCATTTGGAAAACTTGGCTGTACAGGCCTCCCTAGCTGGTAAGCTGCTAGCATTTTTTGTTTGCTTGTTTGTTTGTTTTGATACAGGGTCTTGCTCTGTTGACCAGACCGTGACCTCCTGGGTTCAAGCGAGGACTCAGCCTCCTGAGTAGCCGGGACTACAGGTATGTGCCACCACCATGCCCAACTACTTTTTGTATTTTTTTTTTTGTAGGGATGGGGTTTTAGCCCAGGCTAATCTCAAACTCCTGGACTCAAGCAATCTGCCCACTTTGGCCTCACGAACTGCTGGGATTATAGGCATGAGCCACTGTGCCCGGCCCTGCCAGCTTTGTATAAGCTGAGGAGTTTTTAAAAATACCTAGACTCAGGCAAACCCCAGACACTTAAGTCAGATTCTCTGGGAGGTGAAGCCCAGGCACTGGTATTTTTAAAGTCTCTACAGATGGTTCTAATGTGCTGCTAAGTTAGAGAACCGCTGATCTATACCAGGCCTTTTGAAACTTAATGTGCACGTGAATTACCTGGACCTTGTTAAAATGCAGATTCAGTCTGCATACTCCTGGGGTGGAGCCTGAGCTTCTGCATTTTTAACAAGTCTCTAGAGGATGCTGCTGCATCTGGGCTGCTAACTACACTTGGAGTTAGGAGGTTCTGGAGAGCAGAGGAAAGAGCATGAACCATAACCTAGGGGCTGGTAGTCCTGACTTCCGAGCCAAGGTTTGCCTTTATGTGGCTGGCAACTTGCTTGGACTCCTACCTCAATTCTTTGGGCCCAAGGTTTGTCCTGCCTCAGAAGGATGTCAAGAAAATTGAGTGAGTAATGCAGAATTGTTTCTTAAAGTGTGTGCAGATGCTCCATGAATTTAGAGAGTATGTGGATGCACATTAGTAAATTTTAATAGTTGTGACCATCTTGTTATGAGTACTTAGAACAAGTAATAATGGCTTTTGATGTATAGTAGTAAGAAAGCTTCCTTTTAAAAGGCGTGTATTTAAGTTTCCAAAGTGGGTCTATTTAAAAATATATGAAATAAATAATAGTAGAGGTAATTGACAGATCAAAATTAGGAAGGCAGGATGAGAATGACTCAAGTTTGGGAAATGCTGAGAAAGCAGATGCCCAAGGGCTATGAAAACTTAAAAAAATAGGTAGCACTTGATTTTGATTGGCTGAATGAGATGATGTGTTTGATTATTTATGGGGTTGGCATTTGGCAACATGCACTGGGTGGCTGGGATCACTGTTTATTAAAAATATTTGAGTCCCTACTTTGCACTAGATACTCTTTTAGTCTCTTGGAAAAGGGATTGGGGTCAGGCAGGATAAAAACAAATCATTTATGCCCACAAGAAAATTGCAGGAAGATAAAAGTCATGAAATAAACTCTATGCTTCTAATTTAATATTTTTTATAGATTATGAGAAAAAAGTTTTGCTCACTATCAGCTAGGAAAGCTGTCTTAGCACAACCATTCATTCTTGCACAAATCAAAATCAAGATGAGCCAGATTTAATTTAATATTTTTTCACAGATTATGAGAAAAAAGTTCTAATTTAATTTTTTTATAGATTATGAGAAAAAAGTTTCGCTCTCTATCAGCTAGGAAAGCTGTCTTAGCACAACCATTCATTCTTGCACAAATCAAAATCAAGATGAGCCAGAAGGCTCCATTCTGACAGCTTCTAATGGAGAAGCTACATTTACTGGACATGGGGAAAGTTGCTGGGCTCTAAGGACTGTGCATTTCTTGAACTAGATAAATGGTCTTGGTGTAGCATAATACCAAAACTTCTTGTCGCAGCCTGTAAGGACAGAACTCAATCAGCCTGAAAAGGAAGTCAGTGACTCCGACTCAACACAGGAATGTTCTGTGATTCCTAAAGAAGGATGTAGGAGTGTGGCACAATTCAACCACAGTCTGTGGCCCTGTGCCTCTGCCTTGACATGAGTGGGATTTCCCAGCTGGTCATTTTCTTCTTATCTAAGACATTGGGAACAAATTACTTGACCTCCTCTGGGCTTCAGTACTCCCACTCATCAAATTAGAGGACTGGGCAGTCGCTAGGCTCTCTTTAGGCATCATATTTTAGTTTCTGTGATTTTAAATTTGAGAAGGGGTGTCTAAGGGAGAATACATAGGGGAGGGGGAAAGGCTTATTAAAAGTGTAGTTAGACACTGAATGTTTAAGAATTGCATTTTGTAATAATACCTTTACGTAATCAGGACTGACAATCTTCCCTGATGGCAGCACCTGGAGGAATGGCTGCATTCAAAAATAAAAATGAAATAAAACAAGACCTTATTTGAACTTAGCAATAATGCTGATTCCTCTTTTTGATTTGAGGAGGTTATAGCTGTTGTAAATGCTTGAATTGGGTCTGCCCAGGCAAAACGGAGTCAAGAGTCCATGTCGGATGAATTTTAACAATGTAGACAATAGAAAGGGTTGCTTAAACTGCCCCTCTTTTACCAAAACACATTTACAAATGAAAGAACAACACTTCCATTTTTTAAAAACATTTTTTGAGATGAAGTCTTCCTTTGTCACCCAGAGTGGAGTGCAGTGGTGCGATCTTGGCTCACTGCAAACTTTGCCTCCCGGGTTCAAGTGATTCTCCTGCCTCATCCTCCTGAGTAGCTGGGACTACAGGCGCCCACCACCATTCCTAGCTAATTTTTGTATTTTTAGGAGAGACAGGGTTTCACCATGTTGGCCAGGCTGGTCTCGAACTCCTGACCCCAGGTGATCCACCGACCTCGGCCTCTGAAAGTGCTGGGATTACAGGCATGAGCCAACACGCGTGGCCAAAATTTTCCATTTTTAATTGCAGGGTCTGGGGAATTAAAATGCATCCGTAATTTCTTGCATCTCTCCGCTCGGGCTTGCATGAATGCAGAGGGATGGGGAAGACTTCTTGAGGCAAGCATCCCCCTCTTGTCGCCTGCCATCTGGAGAGAGAGGGCTGTGATTTATCTCACTTTAATCAGGAAGGACCCGATGTGTGGATGGAGAGGTCTGACGGCTTTGTTGCTCCATGTGGGAAAGAAACGGACAGAGTGAATTTGTGTATGATCCCTAAGGAGAAAGCGTCTTTGTGCTCTATTTCTTTTTGACCTGGAGCCCCTGAAAGCAAGCTAGTTACAAGTTGAAATAGGCCGTTTCTAAAGTGTGATTTTGTTTGTGTATGAGCCTTGATTACAAAGGGGAAAAAAACCCGCTTAATTTACATACACCACATGTAGTGCAGGATCCCCTGGGCTGTCTTTTCAGGTATCAGGAAACTTTGATGAAAGTCGCTTGTCTCATCTAGGACTCATTTGATATTGTTTAGCAGAGCCTGGTATTAACATTTCCTTCCAACTGTTTACTGGAATCTGTGTGTTCCCTTCAAGTGATGCATACTAGGTGCACAGGCTTCCTGCCACTGTCATCCTAATCTTTCCATGCAGACAGGAGCAGAGGGGAGAGCGCTGAGCCAGGCCCCAGCTTGCTTTTCTTTCCTGACACAGCCCGGCTCCGCTGCACTTCTCAGCTCTTGCTCTAGGTGGTGCTGTTTGACCATTTTCTTCATGTGACCCTCCACTCGGTAATATAAATTCATTCAGAGGATGACCTGATATCAAAAAAAATTCCTTTTGATTAGTAGAATCAACTTGTTTCTTCACACGATACTCTTCCCACTGAGATACATGGAGACAATTCTGACTCCAGGTTTGCAACCTTGAGATTTCTCTCAGATGCAATAAAAAAAAAAACAAAAAAGCATTTTGAGTGGCACAGTGGTGCCTAGTGCATGATGATGTTTGTCTGCTCAAACATTAAAGGGAAACTTGTGGGTTTGAGGATGCCCAGCAGCACGACAGCTGCCAATGTAAATGAGCCGTATAGAGAGAGAGGGGGCGGGAGGGGACTACAAACTTCAGAATATGAGCTGTTCGTTTATAAGTTAAAAAAAAAAAGTCAAAAGGGAGCCCAGTATGGTGCAAGAAAGAGGAGAAAGGAAGATTTTCCTTGCAGCTAATCAGGAGAGTTCATAAGGGCTGATTACATGAGTGGAAGCCTTAAGTTCTTTTTTTTAAAAAATGTGAAAGTTTGCATGTATGTATGTATGTATGTATGTATGTATGTATGTATAGATGTATGTATGTATAGCTTCGTGTATTACCATTATTATTGCAATCAGCAAATGGATTTACTTCCTTTATCTCATGGGCTCCTTCCCACTCACTTCTGGCAGCACATTTTCCTTTCTCCTTCATCCCAGAACATCAAAGAACAGATGCGCTTCCTAACCCTGGCTCCAGGGGACTTTATACAATGTAAACAGTGCACCTCTAACGTGGTTCACCGCTTAGAGAACGTGTGTCCCATTTTAAAACTGTGACTCCTTTATATTTTGCAGTGCTTATTTTAATAAGAGACATTGGACTTGTGACATATTTTTCATGGAGGAGTGAGCTTAATGGTTGAAAGTAATCGATAAACTTGTTTTTCCTCTGATGCCATCAGCCAAGATCCTATGGCAATAGTAAGAGGATGACACTGGGCTGGCACCCCTTCCATAACATATTTTGACCATGTTTTCCCCCCAGAATGCACATGCAATAGCTTTGGTTTGGTAAGAGAGAGATGGTGTACTTGGTTTCCTTCTGTCACACTTTTGGTGAAATGAATTAGACTTTTAAATCAGGAAATTCAGCGAGATGAGTTAAATTTTTACACAAGAGCAGTGGAGGACTTCCAGCTGGTTGGGGGAATGATATGGAAATATCTTGCTAAATCAGGGTCTGGTGGAATGCTGCTCCCCTTGCAGGCTCCTCTTCACAGGGAGCAATCTGTGGGTTGCTTATAGAACAGAGCGAGCAGGAGGCATAGCATGGTCTTGCTCAGGGGAAGACCCGGTGTTCAGATGTTTGTCATTAGGAACTGGGTGTGGGCTTTTTCAAGTTAAACTGAAGCAGCAGTTCTATTAGGAAGAGCCTCCCAGATCAGCATCTTTTGTTTCTGGATACTCTCCCTTTGAAAAGCCAGATTTCAGCAAAAAGCTTTGCTAATGGTGAAATTGCACAACTGAAACCCTATGGGAGCAATGGGAAAGATGGAGAAAGAGGTGGTTATATCATGTACTTCAACAGTTTATTTAGAGGCTGTTGACGTTAGAATAACAAGCCAAGACAAACAAAAATACTCATTTTGGATGAAAATATTGTCTTTTCATGTTATTATAGATAGCTGAGTCCTAAGACTTATACAGAAACACATTTTCCTAATGAGTGGCTGATTTTTCTGGTTGTGCAAGTAATGTCCAAATTATTGTACAAATTTTTGGCTCAGGAGCAAACATTGTATTGTATATTGAGCTAATCACTTACCCTTTCTAAGATAAGCCCTTACCTCTGCTTTCCCTTCATCTTGTCATTTCTGTTTGTTGGGTACAGGTTTCCTGTTGGTTCTTTCTGTTGGCTCTGATGTAACATGAATGAAGTTCTTAACATCCTTTCAGACATAAACACAACTTAGCTCATTGTTTCTGAGTTCATATAGAGGTTTTCTTGCCCCTGAGACTTTCGTGTCAGACAGCTGGATGTTGCTGTGTTCAAGGCTCTATATGTTGATTTTGTATCCTACAACTTTACTGATTTCACCTATCAGTTCAGTTCTAACAGTTTTCAAATTTTATTTATTTGTTTTTGTTTTTTAAATATTGTATGTTTCATTTTAGAGTCAGGAGGGTAGATGTACAGGTTTCTTAAACAGGTATATTGCATGGTGCTGAGGTTTGGGCTTCTAATGATCCCACCACCCAAGCAGTGAGCATAGTAATGGATAGGTAGTTTTTCAACCCTTGCTCCCACCATCCTTCCCTCCCACCTTTGGAGTCCCCCAATGTCTATTGTTCCCTTCTTTGTGTTGAGTTCTAACCTTTATTTAGTGAAGTTTGTAGGGTTTTCTATATATAACAATATCATGCCGTCAGTAGAGACAGTTTCACTTCTTCCTTTCCTATTAGGATGCCTTTTATTTCTTTCTTTTGCCTAATTACCCTGAGAAGTGGTGTCTGTGGGCATCCTTGTCTTGTTGCTGATGGTAGAGGAAAAGTTTCAACTTTTCACCATTGATTATGGTGTTAGCTATGGGTTTGTCATATATGGCCTGTATTTTGTTGGGATACAGTCCCTCAATACGTGATCTGTTGGGTGTTTTTTTTTTTCACCATGAAAGGGTTTCGAATTTTGTCAAAAACTTTTTCTATATCTATTGTGATGGCCATATAGTTTCTATCCTTTATTTTTCTAATATGGTATATTATATGTATTGATTTGCTTATGTTGAACCATGACATGATCATGGTGAATGATTATTTCAATGTGCTATTGAATTTGCTTTGCTAGGATTTTGTTGAGGATTTTTGCATCTATGTAGATCAAGGATATTGGCCTGTCATTTTCCTTTCTTGTAGTGTTCTTGTCTGGCTTTGGAATCAGGGTAATGCTGGCCCTGTAAGATGAGTTTGGAAGTATTCCCTCCACTTCAGCTTTTTGGAAGGGTTTGAGAAGGACTGGTATTAGTTCTTCTTAAAATATTTGGTAGAATTAATCTGGGAAGCCATCTGGTTTTGGGTTTTTCATTGATAGGAGACATTTTGTTACGGATTCAACCTCCTTGCTTGCTATTAGTCTGTTCAGATTTTTAAATTTCTTCATGAGTCAATCTTGGTAGGTTTTATGTGTCTGGGAATTTATCCATTTCTTCTAGATGATCCAATTAGTTAGTGTGTAATTATACCTAGCAGTTTCTTAGGATCCTTTGTATTTCTGTGATATTGGCTATGATGTTTCATCTTTCATTTCTGATTTTATGCTCTATTGAAAACATGAGGCATAGCAGGTAGGGGGCACTGGTCAGGACTTGGGGTATAAACTGGCAGATGTTAAGGTGGGTGATTCTGGTTAACTCAGAAACTCCGAAGTCCCGTGTGGAAGAATTAACTGCCTGTACTCACCTAGTAATGTATATCCTTGGTCAAAAAAGATCCAGCTGAGAATGTTGGATGAAGGGACCAAATCAATATTCATCATTATATTGAAAACAAGTCAGATTGGCTGTGGTCTTTTGACAGCAGGTCAGTGGCTAAGTCTATTTGAACAAAGTTAGGGCAGGTTCAAGGGAGAATCCTGAGATCGGTATTCTTTGTTCCATACAAACTTGCCTTTCAGTTTCTTCTCCCCATGCCTCCAGGATGTCCCTGCACGGCCCGTAGGGCCCCCTCCTTCAGTACCTTGCCTTACGAAGGGGAGAAAATGAGTTTTCCAATGTTAGCATATATTTAGCCTTCCAAAATTTTCTATTTCTATTTTAGGGGAGCTCTAGGAAAACAGCAGATTACTCTAAATCCCCAGGTAAAAATCTCAAATGGTGGAATTTCATATGACCAGGAGACATATTTTGGGGCAAGTGGGCTTTTCACAATCACTTGGACATGAAGGCATCTGCTTCTTCTATGCCTAAAATAGTCCTTCAATTTAGTAGTTTAATTCCTCTTCCTCTTTTTCAAATTTCAAGACAATACATGTAGTGACTGAACAATTTGGATCCAAGTTTCACTATTTAACTGCCAGTGTGAACTTGGGCGAGTCACTTAATCTTTTCAAGGCTCAATTTCATCATGTAAAGTAGAAGTACAAACAATCCCTGACTTAGAATATTTTGACTTATGATTTTTCAACTTGAAGATAGTTTGAAAGCAATACACATTCAGCAGAAGCTGTAACTGTTTTCCACTTCCAGTACAGTATTCATTATATTACATGAGATATTCAAAGCCCACTTTATTATAAAATGGGCTTTCTGTTAGATGATTTTGCCTAACTGTAGGTTAATGTGAGTGTTTAAGGTAGGCCGAGCTAAGCTATGATATTTAGTAGGTTAAGTGTATTAAATGCATTTTCAGCTTACAATATTTTCATAAGTTTATTGGAATATAACCCCATTGTAAATTGAGGGGTATTTGTAATAATGATATCTCTTCAAGGAGACTTTGTGAGCCTCTCATAGGAAAATGCATACACAGATGCATATAAATATATAATCTTTCTTTTCCATACATATGATATTCTTTAAGGATATTCAAAAATCTGGAAACAGTTGCCTCCAGGGAGATAAATGGTAGTGGGTTGGGAAACTTTTAACTGTATACGCTTTTGTACCTTTTGCATTTTGAATCAGATGAATGTATAATCTACATAAAATATTAAGATTAAAACATCACCGAATAACTTATCAGGAGTTTGGTGAACATAAGGGAAGGCCGCCTATGGTGGCTGTATTTTATTCAGTGTTGGTCACTGTTGGGCACTTCATAGAGCTTATTTCATTTCATCCTCACAAGCGCCGTAGGAGGAAGGGGCCCCAGAGGGATTCATGGTTAGAATAGCAGAGTAGGAGCATTTGGCAGCTATGTTCTGTGTAGGTGATAACTTTAAAGATATTTTTGTTATAAAATGTTTCAAACATACAAAAAATATAGAGAAGCAGTTTTCTATAGTTATTAAATATTCTTAATGGGTAGTCACAGAAATTATCATCCAAAGTGGGATATTCTTGAGAGAAAAAGGAGGTTCTATTTATAATTATGGTGGGATAACAAACTTAAGATGAACAGCTCTGGACAAACTGGGTTGTATGGTCCCTGGAAAACAAGGATTACTGTAAATGTGAGTCCCGCCTTGTGCTTCTCTCTGTCCCACCAAGAAAATATGATCTTGATACAGATGTTCGTTGTGTCAAGGCAACCATGGCAACCATGATCTAGATACACTGTTCAAGTTTTATGCTGATCCTACCTATATATGTCTCAGGAACTTTCCAGAGTTTCCTTTGAGTGCTTCTAAATTTTGCATAAATGGTATGTTGTCCCTTGTCTCTTTTTAAAACCAGTAAGCCATTTTCCCTTCTTTTCCTGGAAAATTAAAGGAACAAAGACCAGGAAATAACAATGTATTAGCTAAGGTTCTGTTGATTGAAAGCAACAGAACCTAATTCTGGCTAGCTTAAACCATGCTAGGATTTAATGAAGAATACTGCAGAATCTTAGATATCTTATGACTGGGAAAGAGGAGGTTCAGGCAGTTGCTGGGATGTCAGCAACAGGTAGCTGTCAATTAACTGCCCCCACACCACCCACTGCTGCCGTCATCAATATAGCACACCACGATGGCTCCCAGCCTCTGTACGTCTGGGTTCCGGTGTTCAAATTCTAGAGACAGCAAGAGAAATCCCATTGAGTCAGGGATCCTTCCCTGGGTCACACTCCCTGCATATGGTCAGAAATGCAGGATTATGTACTAAAGACACAGCTAAAGAGGACCCACTTCACTGTTTTGGGACCATTTGCAGGGGAGGCAAAATTGTGAGCTACTCACTTAAAGAGGTGATAACCATAAGTTTGCAGGCAAAAAAAAATTGGAGAAGAGAAGGATAACACTATCCTACGGTTTCTTCTGAAAATGGACAAAGGGAACAGCATTTCCATTTGGAAATTCTCTCCTGGCATTTCAATATTTATGGATTCTGAATTCTGAGAAAAATCAGTTGAGAAATGAGGAAAATGGGAAGGAACGTTCTAATTTTCCTGTGAAAATTACAGCTTAATAGTCAGTATAGAGAACTTACTGGCTTGAAGAAAGGCACTGACTTCAAGTCAAGCAAGATGAGGAAGCACTGACATGTGGAGATGAAAGTTAAGGTGAACAGGACAGAAGCAGTAAAGGAGCCTCAGTCAGACTTTCTTGTATCTGTTGCTGTGTTACAAGTGTGTGTTCATGGCCTTGTCCACTGCTAACAGTGAACCATTTCTGCAAATAAATATTAATGTGTTCATAGGCATAGTATATGTTTTACAAATCCTATGAGAGGTTTTCTAAGAAATGCCAAGTTTTAGAAACAAAATATGCCCTTAAATCGGCAATTTTGACAGTTGCTTCTTTCTAGTGCTATTCATCTTGCCAGGAGATCAGAATGTTATGTTATTTAAATGGTATTGGAGGGGATGATTGATGCCTTGTTTAACAATGTCATGTAAACAATGATTAAAGCATTAAGTATTTGTGGTGTTACCTTTCAATCTTTAAAGGACTTTTCTTTAGCATTTATTTTGTGATAATATTCATTTCTTTTTAATGTTTTCTCTATTAATGCTATTGGATTTTATAATCTTGTTACAATATGTTGGCTCATAATAATAATAAATCATCATTTGTTATCATATCTTTTTAAAACAGAAGACTACTAAAACTTTTCATGTAATCCTGTTACAGAAAAAAACGACTATTTGCTTGTTATTATAGTCACTTATTATTTTTCAAAAACTTGTAAGTGAAGTGTTATGAAAATCATATGAATTTGGGAATTCCCAAGTATTCTCAGAAATTCTATTTCCTTGTTCCCAAATCCCAATGATTAATATCTGCCAGGAGTCGGAAAACAGTGAAAGGAAGTAACATCCTATGTTGGATACCTGGTAGGGTTAGTGAAGAAACGTTATTGCTGAGCTCTGTGTTACGCTCACGAATGATGCCATTGAGGAAGTCACGCTTGTTGAAAGGAACGCAGATACACAAAGAGTTTTGCTGCTGTCTGTTGGATAAGAACCCCCTGGTCGATTTCAGCTCCTACTGCAAGTTACAAAAATCAATCCAATGATAAATGAAAAGTGCCCAGTGTGCTGGGAAATAACTTATTTTTTGGCTTCAGAGGAAATTTTAGAAACAGTGCCAAGTGAAACGTAAAAACAAACTACGAAGACGTTCATGAATTTCCCACTGAAGCTGACAGCCGTATTTTAGCAGATGGAACTCCTACTATTAGCCCAACTCTTGGGTTGAAACAGTGTGTCCAGGAAACCCTATGTTAAAATGCAATGTGTTGGGGATATTGTTCCTCTATTTGCTTGAGTTAATTTTCAAATTAGTGTACTCTTGCTTAGCTGTGCTCTGAGGGAATGAACAAAAGATTGGTAAACTCTGATGGAGAACGCTGGTCAGGCAGGGCACATAGAATCCCTGGGGATGGTGGTTCCTGACAAATGGGGGATGAGGACCTGAGCCAGGCTTTGGCTGGGCTGGAGGAACATGAAGATGGGATCTACTCACAACCCCCAAAACTGAGGGGTCCTGGTAACACATTATTTCACCCTCAGCCATGCAAATTCATTATTTTTATGGATAAAATAGCTTTAAAAAACTAATTTATATTGAAATGTTAAAATATTTATATAGAGATTAGAAATATTTATATAGAGATTATTGGGAATCCCCTCCTAAAGCCCAAACATAAAAACTACCAAAAAAAAAAATTCCGTGTAGGCTAAGATTGCAAATGACTGATGGAATGTAATTTAAATTAAACATGGAAAATGTATTTCCTCTTTAATAAAGATCTAAATTCTATTCTTTTTAGGAGCCTTCAGAAATGAAATTCAACTATTAAAAAAAGTATAGAGAAGCCTTTAGAAAAGAAACTTTTCTTTTGCTGTATTATATATTAAAGAACTTTGATGAGAATAGTTCTAAAGTGTTTAATAATCGATTCCACTGATGTTTCTAGGTATTGTGGGGAACACCTAGAAATTAAATCTTCATCTTTGGCAGATCAGAGGCCTATTATTTTTAGGTAAAACAATTAAAATCTGCTTTTAATAAATCACAAATTTTGCAAGTTAGCCATTAATAGTAAGTGCTTTTCAAAGTTTGGCCCAATACATGAAAAAGCCAGAAAAACATACCTGCATTAGTTTTGCCCATCACCTTCTTATGCTGGCCTCAGGAGATTTATTAACAGCATTCAATATTTTAGGTAGGCTGGATGTGGTGGCTCATGCATATAATCCCAGCACTTTGGGAGGCTGAGGTGGGAGGATGGCTTGAGACCAGGAGTTCAAGACCAGCCTGGTCAACCTAGTGAGCCCCTCGGTCTCTCTGAAAAGAAAAAAAATTTAGGTATCCTGTGGCTACCTCCAAAAACAAACTCCAGAGGAACTGAATTTTTTTTTCATTTCTTGTGTTGGGATAATGGCTTCTTTTGCAGTTACTTACGAAGAATTTAAGGGTCAGTAAAAATATTTTTTCATCCTTAATAACATGAATTCTCTAATTTGTGTGTGATATAATGCTAGATATTGTGCCAAAAGTGTTACATAGACATAATTCATGCCCATTTTCAAAGATAATACTAATATAGAGAATAAGAATCATTATTATTGTAGTAATTATTATTTTAGTAATAGTAGTAATAATCAAAACAATTACATCAAACACTTATTAAACCCTTATTATGTGATAGGTACTGTGTAAGCAATTTCCACATATTAGCTCCTTAAATGTGATCACTAACCCCATGAGGTAGGTAGCATTATGTCCATTTTATAGATGCAGAAACTGAGCTTTGAAGAGGGAAAGCAACTTGCCCAAGGCCATGCAGGCAGTCATTGATAAGGGTGGGGAGCGAGAAGTTGAAGTCTGAGATGTAAGTTCACAGACACGAGTACACAAACACGTACAAGATACTCGTATGACATGTGGGGTTGCTTGAAATATGTAATTGACTTTCCCCAGCACAAGAAAGTGTTTGGACAGATTTCAAAGGGATCTAACACTTCCTTAGAGGACTGCCCTATGACATTTTTCCATGTGCTTTTCTGCCTCTTGTCCTATACTTTTGGCATTTCTTCTGCTCTTAGAGGCAATGAGTCAACAGCATATTTTTAGCACCTCCTGTGTGCATAGAAGTGGCCCCTGACTCAATGGGAGTGTATAACTACCATGGGCCAAATCAGTCTGCTTTCCTGTTAGCCAGGGGGTTATAGAAGAACACGCTCCCCTGATTCCAACAGAACTTGCTGCCACTCTGATGTCTTCATTGTAAGACCTCTAAATGAATGTTCAAGAAATTCATGTTAAAGGCACGTGTCATATGTGTAACTTGTAAACATTTGTGTACTTGTCTCTGTGTCCTTACACCTCAGGCTTCAACTCTTGTTTTTACCTTTATCAATGACTACCTGTGTGCTGTGTGGCTTTGGACCAATTGCTCACCCCCTCTAAAGCTCAGTTTCTGCATCTGTAAAATGGATATAATGCCATATATACATAGATATAGATATACATACACCAATATATATATAATATACAAACTGAGATATATAATTATATAAATATTTCAGTTTAAGTTTCAAAAATCACTGGAGGGTATTTTTATAATACCCTTCAGCAATTTTACCTGCTGCCTTTGCACATTCTGGTGAATTTCTAAATGGAAGTCGGATAGAGATCAATCTTTTAATGCATCATAAATAAAAAAGAAAATCACAGAATGATGTAGCTGGAGAGGACCCTGGGGATCTAGTGTTTCATGAAAGATTAATGTCCTTGATCTGTTTGTAAGTGTTTTGGAAAAATCTTCCATGGTCAAATAAAACTTGGCAATGTTGGATTAAAGTTAAATAGGTTTTTTTTTCCTGCAGAACTTCATAGTCTTTAATATGCTAATATGTTTTGTGAATCTACAAGGAATGAAGTGTTTCAATACTTATTTTACCCAGATTCTCATTTTGAGACAGGCTGGTCAAGCTGAGTCAGCTAGTATATTCTCTAGATGGAGATGATGGCTGATGCCTTTTTGAGAGCAAGAGAGTCCCCAGGGGAAGCAAGGGTATATCAGTTGCTCCATTTCATGCCAAGGATCCTCAGTCTTTAGAGGCTCAGAGAAGGCTGAAAGGCTACTCTAGGCTATCAGGGCTACCATTCATTGTGACCCATGCTACAGAGAAGCTTTGAGCTCAGTGCAAAGGAGTGACCAGCCCTTGAGAATCAGGAAAATTTATTTATTCCTGACCTAGTCCACTGAGGACATACAAGGAATGGGGCAGGGGAGTGTCACCAGCTATGGTTACAAGCTAGTCTGATTCTCTTTCATTAAGAAAACTGGTCCCTGTGAGTTTAGATTGGGAAGCACCAGGTTAAAAAATGTTTAGGCCAGGAGTGGTGGCCACTGTACTCCAGCCTGGGTGACAGAGTGAGAATCTGTCTTAAAAAAAAAAAAAAGTTAAGTGATGTCTTCTGTTGAGGACCTCTCAGAACTTTTAATATGAAAGTGTGCATTGTGAAGAATGGGAGTAGAGTGTACAGGAGTTTTAAAAGCTACTTGGTCATGAAACTCTTGCTTTGTGCAGGATTCGAGGGGCATTAACATTCTGAGGAAAATATTTTGGGAAACATTGATCTAATCCAAACTTCTCATTTTACCAGCAAACCACTGTGGGGCCCTCTAAGTTTCCTTTCTCCATCATTGTGACAAATTCATTGGGATTAATTCAATCAAACCTGGGGTCAGCTTTGAAGAGATTTATTTAGCAGGTAAATCTGTTTTGTACATTTTGAGGGAGTTCTGAGTTTCCATAGTCAAAAACCACAGATCAATTTAACCAACCTTTATGGAATATCACCTATGGCCCAAAGACCCTTTAGCTACAGTGATGGTCTACAAAAATATAAACTGTAATTCTTGCAATACAGGAGATTAGTAATAATGGTAAATATAATGATGATGACACCATGAATAGCTAACATTTATTGAATGCCTTTCTATTAGTCAGGCACTTTACTAAGTATTTTAATCCTCCCAACAATTTATGAGGTAGGGATTATAATAATTCCCATCTTATAGTGAGGACACTGAGGTTAGGAAATTATCCTAGCCTAAATGTTAAGTATAAGCATGAATAGAAAGGTGTTATCAGCCTATAAGACATTCCTTTATGAGTGATACAAAGTCCTATATAAATTCAGAGAAAAGAAAAGTGGTTTTAGAAATCCTTGATCAGTGAGTGTGAAGCATGTGGTGGCCCGGTTACTGTTTGGTTGCCCATCTGTCCTCCCTCTGGGGATCAGCACCCCCTTACTTTGGAAGAATTGTTCTCCTTTTCACTGTAAGGTTCTTTCTGGCTATGCGATGGGGCACATTGCCTCAAACTAGCCCTGTTCCAGTCTTTGAGAACCTTGAAATTGGAACCAAGGGAAGAGGATTGCCTCTTGAATGATAATTCTCTAAAATCTAGTCTGAGGTGCTGGTGCCTAATCCCTGGGTCTGTGGAAGGAGCTGGGCTGTGAGAGGGGAGAATGATGTTGATGTCAAGAGAGAGGCAGGTGCTAGGAGCAGAGAGATGGAGGCCTGGAGGGTTTCTGGGCTTCTCTGAGGCTTAGGGTTTGGATCATTGTCTTCGTTACTGGAACAAAGGATTTACCATACCTGCTCTTCTGGGAATGAAACTGTCCTGCTTTGCAAAATAAAGTGTCATTAGAAAGAGATCTTAAAAACCCCACACCGGCCGGGTGCGGTGGCTCACGCCTGTAATCCCAGTACTTTGGGAGGCCGAGGCGGGCGGATCACGAGGTCAGGAGATCGAGACCATCCTAGCTAACACGGTGAAACCCCGTCTCTACTAAAAATAGAAAAAATTAGCCGGGCGTGGTGGCGGGCGCCTGTAGTCCCAGCTACTCAGGAGGCTGAGGCAGGAGAATGGCGTGAACCCAGGAGGCGGAGCTTGCAGTGAGCTGAGATCGGGCCACTGCACTCCAGCCTGGGTGAAAGAGCAAGACTCCGTCTCAAAAAAAAAAAAAAAAAAAAACCCACACCATAGACAGGTGCACAGATCCGTAGAAGTGTTAAAGTTCTGTGTGTTGGATGCTAAGCCAAGACTCTTAAGTATGTTCTAAAGAGAAACTGGTGTGTGTAGGCTGTGCACTCCCAGGGAGATAAAAAGTTAGGAACTTTATGGGTTAGGCTTGGTGGCTCCCACCTGTAATCCCAGCACTGTGGGAGGCTAAAGTGGGCAGATTGATTGAGCTGAGGAGTTCGAGACCAGCCTAGGCAACATGGTGAAACCCCATGTCTACAAAAACTACAAAAATTAGCTGGGCGTGGTGGCATGTACCTGTAGGCGGGAGGATCACTTGAGCCCAAGAGGGAGAGGGGGCAGTGAGCCATGATTGTGCCACTGCACTCCACCTGGGTGACAGGAACTTTATGGGGAATGGGATCTTGGAGACTGAGTAGAGACTAGAGGAAAAAAAAAAAAACTACCTCCCCAACTGGCCACACTATTCTTTTAAAAAAATGTTAATTGACAAATTAAAATTGTATGTATTTACGGAGGTATAATGTGATGTTATATGTATACATTGTGGAATAATTAAATCCAGAGAATTAATAGATTCATCACCTCAAAACCTATCTTTTTTGTGGTGAGAACATTTGAAATTTATTGTCTTAGCAATTTTGAAATACACAATACTTCATTGTTAACTACAGTCACCATGCTGTGCTGTAGATCTCAACAAAATGTATTCTTCCTGTCTCAACTAAAACATTGTACTCTTTGACAACATTTCCCCATTCCTCTCATCCCCTCCAAGAACACCCATTCTTTATGTTGAAGAGAATGGCTAAAAAGTCCCAGCAGGTTTCAACTGACAGCTTCAGTGGTTGTCCCATCACACTTCAATGTTATTAATAGAAAGGGGAGGGGCAATACATAATTCGGACAGGCGGAAAGTACCATTGTAACCACTTTCCTGACTTCACAGAAAAAGTCCTCTTGTTTTCATCTGTAAAATGGGAACTGCGTGAATATCATTCTTCTTTTCTTCAGCCTCCAAAGAAAAAACAGATGCAAAGCCTTTTATCAATTGCAAAACAGTATACAATGTGTGTTATTACTCACAGTTGTCTTACTGTGACCAAACACTTTATAAGCCTGCGGCAAGTCAGCCTTATTCTCAGGAAGTGGACAATATTTGGGGAAGGAGAAGCAGCAGGATCTTTCAGGACAGTAGCTTTGGTGGATCCAAAAATTCCTTGAGCGAAATGGGAGACAAAACTTTCTTCCTGCTTTGGGGTTTATCCTGTTAGTCTTTTCTCTCTTCACTCCTATTTTCTATGGAGAATTTCCTGGTTTTGGAGTTTGGGTGCGTTTTATGGAGAGGAGGCAGAACATCTTTAGCTCCAGCAGAATGAAAGGATACATGCAAAGGAACCTAGCACAGTATGTGGTACCCAGTTCCCCTTTAACTTGGCTTTATTCATTCACTCCTGGTAGGGCATTAATAAGGGATTTAGCCCCCTCCTATTGAAAACGATTAATTCAGGGAAGAGTTCAGACAGTGTGGACAGATACAGTGTAGGCCAAGCCTGTTTTTAAGGCAGGAGCTGGGTAGGGAGGGTGAGAAGGGCGAGAAGAATAGGGAAATATGTGTCGTCTGTGTTGCTGCTGTTGCAACCACCACAACAAACAAACAAGTGAAAAAAAAAAAAAAAAGAATTGTCCATACCGGAAAGTGTGCTGTTTTGGAGGAGGCTGGGGAAAGTGTGGATGGCTCGAGTGGGTCCTGTTGGATTGAAGTCTGACAGTGGTGATTCCCTTCAACAAATGGTCGGGGTGGGAGGATACACACACACACACACACACACACACACACACCCCACACGCAGCGCCCAGCCTCCGATTTCAGCGCTGGCAGGAGATAACCATTCTTAGCTCGCCTTTCCAGGGTTATTTTTGGCTGAGGCTGTTCGCTGATGGCAAAAGGTTTCAGCCCCCTCCCAAATCCCTCCCCGTGCTTGTTCTAAAGAGAAACTGGTGCGTGTAGGCTGCGCACTCCCAGGGAGACAGGGGGACGGGCCTGGCGCCGGAGAGGAACCCGGACTCTGCCCAAAGTCTCGCCGCCCGCCGGCTGTTTTCTGGCGGAGGGTGTGCCCCAGAGGGCGGCGATCGCGCGTGAAGGCTGGGGCCAGGCGCGGGTGCAGGCGTCACCGGGGTCGGGCTAGCAGGCCCTGGAATCAGGCTTTTGGGACACCCCGAAAGTGAGTCCAACTTGGGGAGAAACTGAGGGCACCTCGGGCGGTCTGGCAGCGGAGAACGTGGGCGGGAGAAAACTTTACAGGAAGGCAGAAGCAATCTCCGCCGAGGGAGTCAGTGAGCGGCCGCGCGGAGAGGAGGTGCGGGCGGTCCCCAGGCGGGCGGGCGCAGGGCGCAGGGCGTCGACCTGCCGGAGAGGGGGCCCGGGCCCGAGGCAGAGTCCCGGCGCGCGGCCAGGCTGGCGGAGGCCCCCGGCAGGCTGCAGATTCCCTCCGGCCCCGGGAGCCGCAGCAGGACCGGCCAGGAGGCGCCACGGAGGGGAGCCCCATCCCGGTGCTGACAGTGCCCACCGCGCCCTACGAGGACCAGCGGCCGGCCGGCGGCGGGGGTCTGCGGCGACCTACCGGCCTCTTCGAGGGCCAGCGCAACTACCTGCCCAACTTCATCCAGAGCGTGCTGTCGTCCATCGACCTGCGCGACCGTCGGGGCTGCACCACGGTGGTGGGCAGCGACGGCAGGTACTTTAGCAGGACAGCCATCGAGATCGTGGTGCAGATGGCCGCGGCCAATGGGGTGAGTGTCCGGATGCCCCTCGCTTCCTGCCGCGCCGCCGCCATGCCCTCTCCTAGCCCTTGTCCCCCTGCTGCCTCCGGGCCCAGCTGGGAGGCCCCTGCCCGGCCCCGGCTTTTCTTCCTCACTCCCGCGTCCTCACCCTCCAGCGCCCCACTCCCGCCGTGCTCGCAGCCTCCCTGGCGCACCCCAGACACTGGGTTCTATTAGTACCCACCGCCCCCAAAACCTTGAGGGGTGTCCGTCATTCCTGGAGCCACTCCGGGCGCCCTGGACTCTTCTCCGACTCTGCACACATCCCGCACCTGCTCATTTTTCTTTCGGACATTCTCTTACCCGGCCCTGTAGATTCCAAGGCAGCTCCCAGTTTTCCACATTGTTCCCAACACGTTCACTGCCCACAGTCCCCACACAAACTTCTTTCCCAGGCTCACAACATAGTCCATCTGCCCCGTGCCCTTTTTGCAATAATCTGCCAGTCCCCTAAGTCTTAGCTCTGCCTATTTAACAGTAGTGGTGTCTCAGAACACACGCATACACACACACACACGATCCCTGACATATTTGGCAAGAGTAAGCCCTGAAGGTTTTTAATATTTTGGTTCTTTAACCCAGTGGAATTATTGAATGATTTATTTAATTAGAGTAGGGATGGAGTGGATCCATTTGTTTGATGCTAAACAGCCTGAGCTCGCAGTTCCCAGGGGGCATATCTCTAAATGGTCTGAAATGAGATTTGCAGTGGTTTTCTTAATGCAATTCCCAACTTCTCTCCAAATGCCTTTTGACATTTGACAACATTTCATGCCTCTTCCCCTTTCTCTTTTCATCCTTGTTTTCTCTCCCTTCTCCCACGACCTCGGTAGTCTTCTGCAATCCAGATTCTCAGACCTCGGGTTTTTCTCCCTCTGCCCCTTTCCTCTCTGTCCTATAACTAGAAGCACCTTTTGGCATAGACCCGTATCCCAGTTTCCTCTTTCCCAGGTCCAGCAGCATCTCAAGGACATCTACAAGAGGGATACCTAACTTCAGGGGTCTCTGAATGATATGTGGGAAACATCGTCTAAAAAAGTAATTTTATCCTTATTCATGCAACCAGACCCACACTCATAGAACTTTTCTTTAAGGGGTGTGTCTTGCAGATGTATAAATGAGTGTTAACACCTTTAAAAGCGAAACTGAACAATTCCCTGGCATTTGAATTCCCTCCTTCCTTCCCAACCCTCTCCTTCTCATTTTCTCATTTATTATTAAAAACATTTTTAAAGGATCCCCATGCTTCATATTTATCTACTATAATTCCTCCTTCTTGGTGTTGCAGGGATGGGGAAAGGATTTTTTAAAAAACACAATAAAAAGCAATTGGGAGAAATAGGGCCAGTGGTGTTGGGGTGGGTAGTGGAAATGTGATTTTTGACTCCAGTAGACAATGATGCTGGATATATGGGGTTTGATTTCTCTCTGGCTTCTCACTTGAGATTGATGACGTTTGGCTAGAATCAGGGAGTTGAAGAGAGGTTGACAAATGGTCTTTCACTCTTCTCTGACAGGCTGTTCCTGTGGAGTGATGGAGAATAATGAGCCTTGGGAGAGCTATGGGAGCTCTCATACTCCTTCCCGAGCCAATTTTTTAGGGAGTGAGAGAAACATGGCCTGTCCAATACTTGTTGTGGGTCAAGATACTTTTGAAGCTACGGTTGTTGATTTGCATGGGAAAATTATTATATCTTATTATTTCTTGTCCCACTTTACCATAAGGGCTCCTCAGCTTCTTACTTCAATGGGTCTTCCATGACAAACACACTTTATTAACTCTAAGAGTGGAATTTATTTTAACAGATAATTAGCATAGGTCAATATATGCTGAAAATAGAGTCAAATTAAACCTACTAGCTGTTATAAAGGACAGATGACAAAATCCACATAGAAGCATCGACTCTTAAATAATCTGAAAGTACTACTTCTAAGAAGGGCGGGCATGGGTGAAGGGAATGGTGGACATGTTTCAGAATTTCAAACGCCAACTTTAACCAATCGTTTCCTTATTTTGTTCACCTTCTTGGGGGCTTATGCTAAAGTGAAGTGAATAGCCATAAGGCTGGCTTCAGGAGAAAGGTGGTCTAAAAGAACTGGATAATTATAAGCAAAATTGGTCTCGAATGATTGAAAATTGATGAGAATGTGCTTGTCTCCTGATTTGGCATCCTGAGTTAGACTCAGGAATACTGAACATGGATCCCAAAGGCTTTGGTCTTTTTTGATATCCTATTGGATAATCATAAGCAGGCTAGAAAAATAGGAAACTAGAATTTATTCTCTTTGAACTGACAAATCTGACCAGTGGGCTGCATTCTCTATATCTGAAAAATCTTGGTTTTGATTGAAAAAGTTAATTTTACAAAGCAATTTTCTTTTTTTAAATTAAATTTCATTTTTTTTGAGACAGGGTCTCACTTTGTTGCCCAGGCTGGAGTGCAATGGTACAGTCTTGGCTCACTGTAGCCTTGACCTCCCCAGATTCAGGTGATCTTCCCACCTCAGCCTCCTGAGTAGCTGGGGCTATAGGTGCACGCCACTACGCACAGCTGATTTTTGTGTTTGTACTACTCATAGGGTTTCTCTGTGTTGCTCAGTCTAGTCTCAAACTCCTGATCTCAAGAGATCTGCCTGCCTTGGCCTCCTAAAGTGTCATGAACCACCATGCCCAGCCTACAAAGCAATGTTCTAGGAAAAACTACAGTTACTCTTTGATTATGTAATTGCTGGAGAAGAAAAGCATGGCATTTCTAAAATGATGAACTATATTACTTATATTTTAATATCTCATAAAGTTTGAAATAGACATTTCAAACATAAACATGTATAAAAATTTTTATAAATTATAAAATAAAAAACATTTTACAATTATTGTATTATAAAATTATTATAGAATCAAAAACATTATAAATTTAAACAACTTTTTAAAAAATTTATTTTGGGATTTCCCATGGAGTGATGGAGAATAATGAGCCTTGGGAGAGCTATGGCAGCTCTCATACTCCTTCCTGGGCCAACTTTTTTAGGAAATGGGAGAAATATACCCTGTTCAATGTTTATTGTGGGTCAGGATATTTTTGAAGCTATAGTTGTTGATTTGCTTCAAACTTTAAAAAAATTATTATAAAATTATGGGATGTAAAAAAATTTATTATAAAACTTTGAAATTTTCAAACTTTCAGAAAAGCAGAGAGATGAGATTAATGGCACTCACAGGCAAGCATAGAACATAGATTGTAAACATTTTGCTATATTTGTGTCATGACTATTTTTTGCTTGTGTTTGAAAGTATATTAAAGAAAATGATATTTTACCCCTAAATTCTTTACTACAGATTTCTAAAAAAATAAGAACATTTTCCTGTATAGTTACAAAATCATCTTTTCAAACAAAATAAAAAATGGCTTTTTTATATCATTTATTACCCAGTCCACATTCAGATTTCCTCAATTATTATGAAATGTCCTTTTATTTTTTGAGACAAAGTCTTGCTCTTTCACACAGCCTGAAGTGCAGTGAAACAATCATAGCTCATTGCAGCCTCAAACTCCTGGGCTCAAGTGATCTTCCTGCCTCAGCTTCCTGAGTAGCTACGACTAGAGGTGCACACCACCATGCCCAGCTAATTTATTGTTTTTGTAGAGATGGAGGTCTTACTACGTTGCCCAGGCTGGTCTCAAACTCCTGGCCTCAAGTGATCCTTCCAGCTTGGTCTCCCTGCAATATCTTTTGTGGCTTGTTTGTTCAAATTAGTTTCTTCTAATCAAGGGACACACATTGCATTTGATTATTTAGCTCAAGACTTTTTTAACCTGGAAAATACCCATACTCTTTGTTTATGTATTTATTTAGTGAAATTGACTTGTTGAAAAACTAGTCAGTTGTCCTGTAGAATATTTCCCCTTCTGGAATTTTCTGGTTGCTTTTTATGGTGTCATTTAACTTTTCACTCTGTTTTTTCCTGGTTAACTGGAAGTTAGTTCTAAAGGCTTTTAGGCCTGCTATAACAAAATACCAAAAACTGGATGACTTATAAAGAACAGAAATTTATTTCTCACAGTTCTAGAGGCTAGCAAGTTTAAGATCAAGGAGCATGTGGTTTTGATATCTGGTTAGGACCAACTTTCTGGTTCATAGATTGGCCTTCCTGCTGGGCCCTCACATAGTGGGAGAGACTAGCTAGCCCTCTGGGGCCTCTTTTATAAGGGCACTAATTCCAATCATGAAGCCTCTGTCCTTATGATCTAATGACCCCCTAAAGGCCCCACCTTTTAATACCAGCACCTTTGGGGTTAGGATGTCAACATATTAATTTTGGGAAGACATACATGTTCAGCCCATTGCAAGGTTTAGTTAGATTCAGGTTCAACTTCTTTTTTTAAAGACTATTTCATAGGCAATAATGTGTATTCACATCCCATCATTAGTGATGGTGAGATGATCGCAAGGTTAGGGTGATCACTGCCTATCTCCTCTGCTATATTCCCCCTTGGGTCAAGCCAGTAGTCTGTGACGTGAACTTTGTACCATGTGTATATTCAGTTATATTCTGTATCAATAGTTACTTGATTGTTTTAGCATTTATTAATGATCCTTGCTTGAGTTGATTATTTCATTAGGGGTTTCAAAATGGTGAATTTCTAATTCTCTAATTCTATCTACATGTTTTAGCTGGCATTTTTCTATAAGCAGACCATTTTCTTCACAACTGGGTTATTTGGCTACCCTGAAACATAGTTCCTTCCGGGAAGGCAGAACATGTTTATTTCTGTCTTTTAAAAATTACTGGTGTTTGGAGTGAAGATTAGGTGAGCTAACTACCTCCACAGGTGACAAATGAATTTTGTTTTGTCTCACTTTTGCTTTTTTGAATATCACTGTGGCTGCTTGGATTTTTAGATTTAATTTGAATGGATTAGGGAATAAATGAGAAGATAGGTTTTATCTGTTTCTGTAGTTTTTATGTGGCTGTGTGAACTTACTTTTAAAAATTCCCAGAAATATTTTAATTCCCCTTTAAAGATATAAACTATGTCTTACTATAAAGCAAAAGAAAAACCAATCATGTGAAGAGTAAATAGTATCGTTTAAACGAATTGTGGTTAAGCTTAGTTTGTAACTAATTAGTTTTTTATTTTCTTTCTACTTTTATCTGCTTCAGAGCCTCTTCAGTGGTTTAGATCTTCTATGTGTCAAATTATTCTAATCTCTTAAAAAGTTTAAGAGCTAAAATACAACACAATGACTACAAGAATGCCTTTGTCCTTTTCTGGGTAGGTACACCTAAGGCAACTTCTTTTTCTCTTCTTTGTTCTCTTCTTCTTTCTTATTCTTAAATCATCTTCAATATTGGACAGATGACAGCACTATGCCTGCCTCAAGAGGTTTCTGACTTTTTCTTTTTCTTTTTTTTTTTTTTTTTTTGAGATGGAGTCTTGCTCTGTCACCCAGGCTAGAGTGCAGTGGCACAATCTTGGCTCACTACAACTTCTGCCTCCTGGGTTCCAGTGATACTGCCAACTCAGCCTCCTGAGTAGCTGGGGTTACAGGCATGCACCACCACACCTAGCTAATTTTTTGTATTTTTACTAGAGACGGGGTTTCACCATGTGGGCCAGGCTGATCTTGAACTCCTGACCTCAAGGGATCTGCCTGCCTTGGCCTCCCAAAGTGCTGGGATTACACGTGTGAGCCACTGCGCCCGGCCGTTTCTGACTTTTTCTAAAGTCTTCTTTCTCTGGAGATGACATTATATAATAGCACTGTTCAATAGAAGTTTCTTTGATGATGGAACTGTTCTATAATCTGCATTGTCCCAGCCACTAGCCATATGTGACTACTGTAACACTTGAAATGTGGCTAGAGCAACTGAAGAACTGAATTTTGCATTTTACTGAATTTTAATTAATTAAAATAGAAATGCAAATAACCGTAAGTGATTAGTAGCTACCATACTGGACAGCAAAGATCTATAATTCAGCATTTAAAATCGATTTTGTTTTGTTTTCAAAAATGGAGTCAGACTGTTACAACCCAAAAGAACTGTAGGTTAAATTAAGGTAAATCACCAAATACTACATACACATTTGGGAAATCCAAACCAGATTTTTTCATGTGATAACCACACCCTCTTTTGACTTTAGCCTTGGAGGTAATGGAGTATGGCAGAAAAAACCCTGTATCAGCAGCTGGAAGACTCATCTTCTTTTCCTAGCTCTGCCATATATTGACCAAAAGAGTCAAAGTCCATTCAGATGGTTGAGGGGCCTTGGAATTTTGTTTTTGGTTTTCACATACAAGTTGGAGGGCAGATGCGTTAACCTCTTGAAATACCCAGAAACCACTTGTTTCCTCATCTAAAAATCAGGTATGACAGGATCATTTAATTATCCTGCAAATCAGATGAAGCACTGCATATGAAAGCACTTTGTAACATCGATAGCACTGGGAAATGTAAAGACCTTTTACTGAAATATAAAGGTGTATGGTCAACTGAATATATCTCAGATAGTTATGATTTGACTGTATATATTGAATATAACCTGTAGTGGGCCCCTTGGTAAACAGCTTACAGTTTTGTTGCAAGTTTTAGCCAAGAGAAAATTTATTTGTTGACTAGTCATGCCCTTTATTGGCCACATGATGAGCAGCAAAGATATTAACACACAGTGCACCTTGCAGAATTCAAGAATGTCTCAGTGTCTTGTGAACTAGGAAGCTGAAATGCAGTGGTATGCAGAAGGCTGGCTCAGTAGGAGCCTTGGGAGTGTCCTCCAGATAGATGTTTGTGCAGGTTGTATTTGATTCCAGTTGGCCATGAAAAGCTGGTTGCTCTAAAGAATGAGAATATACTTGGTTTTGCATTTACTAGAACTATCTGGGGAACAAATCTTGGGGTGGAAGAAAGAAGGGAGGGAGGGAAAGCTGTGCTTCAATACCTAGGGCTTCTTTCCTGGAATGGATCCGAGAATCTGGGATTGGGTGGCTAATATCTCATCTCTAGAAGGGAGAAAGAACTGGGTGGTGATGGCTTTGTATTTTCTATTGGAGTTCACTACAGAATAGGTGAATGGAATGGGCTGCTATGATCCAGACATTAGGGAGGACAGGTTTGTGATACATTAGAAAACTTTAATGAGCCCTTCTATGATTCTCTTTTCCCTCTTTCTGCTTCCCGTTCTTAATCACCATCCGCAGGTTGTGGAATTAGCAAATCTATTATGTGAGCAATAGCAAACTTACAGGAGCCCTTGGCTCCATCTATCTCCCTGTTTGTGTCAGTTCCTTCTGGATGCTTTTAGTCTGTGGTCTTCATTCACTCTTTTTATGGGGAAGTAAAAGGAGTGGGACAGATTATGAGAACAGCTGGGTCCTCCCAGTTGCTGGGGTGGTTATTTTAAGCCTTGTTTAATGTGTCCAGAGACCCAGATGGCATTTTTAACTAAGCTGCTTTATTAAATCTTGTGATAAAGCATAGTGATGTTTATTGAAAAGGCAGACACACAACAGCAACATTATGCGTGAAACTTGCTCTAAGAATTTTCTATAACATCTGTTCTCTTTGAGCCTTTTGTGAACTCTGGAAGTTTGCTAGTTTCTATACAGACTTGAGGACAAGAAGTTGGAACCCACTTTTGGAGATGTCCAAGCATAGGTATTGGAATCATTAATCCTAACCCTCTCAGTTTTAAGGCCCCGGATACCCTTCTGTTAGACAACAGTAACATGAGCAGGCACTGTAATAACATTTAAACAAGATTATTTGGAAATAATGGACAAGAAAAATTAGTATAAATTGTTTGGGGATTTTAAAATTAAAGATAAAAAGCTAGGGCTTCAATGACCTGTGCCAGCCTATAGCCTTAAGAGTCAATTTGCAAACACTCAAGATTTGGCCAATATGCCTCTACTACTTCTACTTAACACAGTCAAAGGGAAATTTTTAGAGTCTTTCATCTGATTTGACTCTCTTAGTTACGAATAAGAGGATATCTAGAATATATATGTGACTTGTTAAAATGAAAATCCACCTTCTCTGAGTCTTCAAATATCTTTCATATCTTACATTTTTAGTCACATCAACTTTTGAAGTCATGTCCGTAGTTGTATGAAAAGAGAAATTTCAGGAACATTCAACCTCAAAAGTTCTTTTTCTTAGTCTGAAGTCGTAGAAGCATTTGACTTTTACTTTCTCTTTTTAAGTTTGTACTAGTAGGTATTTTGTATAAATATAATATTTAATTATTGCCTTTGTATTCTTTTTCTCTAGTAAACATCCTGGTTTTTAGCTATCAATATGTAGTTTTACATTTAGGGATTTCTAATGGAAAGAGAAAGGAATCTGAAATCAGAGGACGAGAGTTTATTCTACTTGACCAAACACATACACAATACTGGAAGGAGAGTTTTACAACAAATATTTAATATCTATGACATGTAAAACGTTTTTTGAAATCAAGAAAATTCAAACAATTCAATACAAATATCATCAATAATAACACATGAACAGGTGGCCAACCTTATTAATAACCAGAGAAATATAAATTAAAACAACCCATCAACTTGTAAAAAAGATGAAATTACCCAGAGTTGGTGTAGGTGATGGAAAATTGTCATGTTTGTATACTGTTCATAGAAGTTAAATTGACATAACTTTTTGGTCAGGCAATTTGGAAGTATATATCTAAATTAATAGAGTAGTTTTCTCATAACCTGGGAATCTCTTAATCTAAGAATCTTTACTGTAGATTTTTCTAGAACAAATGTACAAACATCTGTGTACAAGGGTACTCACTGCAGCATTTTGCTAAGGAAAAACTCAGAAAAAATCTATATGTTCAACAGAGAACAGGTACATAATTTATGACACAACTGCACTATATACACCACTAAAATAAAGGATATAAATTTATATGTAGTATGAAAAAGATGTGAATGATAGCTTGTTGGTGAAAAACAGCAATGACTGGAATATTGTGTGTAACGTAATCCTGCTTTTCTGTATATAATGTAGGCATAGAAAATAGGATTGAAAGGACATACTCTAGTCAACAGTGTATATAGCTTGGGTGGAGGGGGTGTATAATGGGGAAGGAGAGTCCCTTTTCCTATCTATTCCATATACATCTCTGGATTTAAAAGATCATACATGCATATGCATTACCTTCAAAATTAAAATGATAAAGACAAAAGGAGAAGTTTTGGATTTGAATCATGATACTACTGTTTGCAACTTCTATGACCGTGGGGAAGTCGCCTAGCCTCCTGGGGTTTATTTCCTCATTTATAAAAATAGGGAAAGTAATAATACTTGTCTACATATCTTCTAGGGTTGTTGGGAGGATTGAATGTGATAATGGGTTACAGCATTATGAATTATTTATTCATATAACACAATTATTATAAAAATATTTTGCTCTGATTAAAATAAAAGAAGGACGAGATCGTGTGTGTTTTTCAGTCCCAGTAGCTTTACTAACCAGAAAGCGCCTGCTGATGTGGTGATCACAGTTGCTTTGGTGCAGCTTCCTCTTGACTTTTGGCATTTCTCCATGCTGCTAGCTAAGGCTGAGGTGGCGACTGTGGAAGGTGTGATCTCCTCCCCCTCCCAGCACACATTTGTGTGCATACTCACACTCATGCACACACAAACACACACATGCACACTCTATCACAGTACATGAGGTGGCAGCAGCTGCTCCGGCATAGACTTTCACACAACATAAAGGGCTTTTTTGGTGTGGTCTGTGCATTATTTCCTGTTAAGCATGAGCTGAGTCAGTGCCATGCTTTTCCATCTGAAACCTTTCTGAGGCTCAGGCTGTGTTAAGAGCAAACCCTCTCCCCTCCATGCCCACCCCATGGCCCTCTACTGAAGCCAGATCATAATCTGCTCATTTCATGAGGATTTTCAAACCGAATGGACTGGGCCATGTGAGAGATCACTGAAAGGAACAGACCAAGCAGAGGCTAAGAGACTCCACGCTAATCTGCTGAGTCGTCTGAAAATGCACAGCTGTGGGAGCTCACAGTGCTTTAAAGTACTTTGGCAGGATGTTTGTTCAGGGGGCCTGTTCCTGCAGCCCTGCTGAATGTTTGGTTAGGAGGCATAATCATTTTTTGGACAGGATCTCCCAAATGTAAAGTGATAGATGCTAATGTGGAATATAATACAGAAGATCCAGCTTGGGTGTCATAAATAACAATAAATTGTTTCATCTTGCTGAGTTGTAAATCTATGATTACCAGAGGTCTTTAGTTCACTGGAACATAGTATGGGGGCAGGGGCACTTAGCAAATAGGCAGTTATTATTTTCCAACCAGACAGAAACTGGTCTGATGGAAGTTATCTAAAAAGGCATACACATGTATTTTAATTAATTGTGACAATTACTCAGAGAAAACACATGGCCCTAAAGAGGCTGAGGGGTTTTTTTGTTCTACCTATAAATGTATATGTATATTCACCTGTATTCTACCTATGTATAAGTAAGAGAATGAGTTTTTGTTTTGGGGATATATATTTATACGTATCTATACAGATAGATATACACATACTTAATTTCTGTCTATCTATTAAGGTGCGGTGCCAGATGGAAAGTATTTCTAAGCATTTAGATAGCTTATTCTATAGCATATGTGTGCATATAGCCCCCCCCATAAAGCTTTGTCTCTTTTCTGGATATATTTAACAAGAGGCTAGAACAGAGTCCAAAATGTCAAATGTTTGAACATTCCATAGAAATGAAGGAGGTGTTTCCAAATGACCTATGTTTCTATGGCAATAAATAGAACTTGTGCTGCGTTGGATGGGTCAGGAGTAAGGAATATAAACAGTGTAAGTATGACTATTCCAGGCAGAAATCTACCTTGTAAGAACAGCTTTGTGCAGTGAGCTCAACAACATTGATCAGTTAGCAGTCCGGTTCAGTACAACATTGATCAGGTAGCAAGCCGGTTCGGCAGTGCCAGTCGAAGACACAGATGGGGACAATCAAAGAAGATGCAGGTCAGGACAAGGATGCAGACATGTACCTGTCATTACCATGGACTTCAGCAGCTTCTTAGTGAGCAGGTTTATGATCAAAGAAGAAAGACATCGTTGATATGTAAGCATGTTACAATTAATTTGCTGTTTAGTTATTAGCAAACTACATCCAGTTTTTAGTTTTTAGGTTTTTTTCTTCTTTTTTCTTTTTTGAAACAGGTTCTTGTTCTGTCATCCAGGCTGGAGTGCAGTCGTTATCCAAGCTCACTGCAGCCTTAAACTCCTGGGCTCCGTGGATCCTCCCACCTCAGCCTCCCAAGAAGCTGGGACTACAGGTGCACGCCACCGTGGCCAGCTAATTTTTCTTATTTTTTTGTAGAGATGAGGTCTTGCTGTATTGCCCAGGCTGCTCTTGAGCTCCTGGCTTCAAGCCATTCTCCTGTCTTGGTTTCCCAAAGTGCTGGGACTATAGGTGTGACTCACCATGCCTGGCCTACATCCAGTTTAATTTATACTACAGTGTGGGTTTAGTCCTCAAACATGTTTTTGTTTTACATATAAAAATTTGAGGTAAAAGAACATTTTTACATTGGTCAATAATGGTACATTTAAACAATGGACGACTATATCCATTAAAATCGTGTTGTGGAAGAATATTCAGTGACATGGAAAGATTGACTCAAGGGCAAGTGAAACGTGTCAAGAGTCTGTTAGGTACTAGACACTGTAAACTGGGTCTTGGCTGTGTTACTTGCTTACATCCTCCATCATGTGATCTTTTAGATAACAAAATCGAGATACATAGGGATTTGGGATCTTGTGCAAAGTCACCCAGGCAGTAGGTGGCAAAGTCAATTCTTACATTCTTTCCCATTGAAAACCAAAATCTCAGCTTACCTCAGGGCACTCAACTCTGCTTTCTTGACCCACACCCAGGTAGACCCAATGGACACTTGTAGTTCTTATCCAGCTGGGGTGGTCACCTCATAAAATGGCAACAAGTGGGGCCCTTTCTTGTTCTAGTGAGTCAGACTGTATACCTTAAAGATTTCAGAGCACTTCCTATGTACTGAAATTGCCTCATTACCAGGAAGGACGTACTTCCAATTTTCACCACCTCCATTTTGCATCCAAGGAAGATTAGATTTCTTGATCTTCTCAATGAAATCTTGAGAAATGGGTGGGCCGATTGAAGAACAGGACTTGGGCCACACTTCTAGATGCCTGTGACTTTTCTGCACTTATTCAGATATTAGGAATTGATTATGAAATCCATGGTGGTTTGATGCTAATGAACTCTCATCTATCTCTCCAGCATGTGTGTAAAGACTTCCAGAGGTACAGGAAGTTGAGGATGAGCTCTCTTACTTCCATCTGGTCTCCATGTAACAAATCATATAACTGCACAATTATCCAAATGCAAATGAAGGAGTCCCTTGATGTTTGGATAACCACATTCATGCCTCGAGTTTGTTATTTCTTGAAATTGCCCTTATCCATCTCCTGTTTACCCATGGACAACACTACTTCACGGCTGGCACTCTGCAACCCACGGCAGCTTGGCTTTGGGGTTCCTTCCAGTGTTTTGTTTTTGTTTTTAACCGAGAAGACAGGAAACAGGCATCTTTGTGTATATGGCTTGCCACAGCCCTTCGTAGATGGACATGGTGGAGGCTGTGTGGTCCTGGAGAACACTTCCTCTGTGAAGCATCAGGGAAGTTTCTGTTCATTGTGTCTTCACTCTCTCCAATTCACTTGGGGAGTGATAGGGATTATAACACAGTGAGCAGAGGATATTGGGGAATGCCATGCTTAATTTTCTTTTCTTTTTTTTTCTTAAATGACATTTAAAGCTAAAAGAGAATCACAAAGGGTAAGTCTGATTTAAGACATTTCACACATGAAAGAAATCCTGCTTTCATGCGTGTTATGTCACAGGAAAAACTCATTTATAGTCAACATTCTGCACCTACTCCGAAATTTTAGCCTGAGGGTTTAAATATTACCTCGCTGCTCTCTAGGACTTTAATTAGAGCTAATTAGAAATGGAACTCATACTAAAACTAATTTAGGAAAGAAGCTGTTGATGTTCTGAAGAAAAACAGCTGTCAGAAATAAGATCATTAAAAAACCATAGTTGTATATGGCACAAAATGTAAAGGAATAGAAATGCTGGGAGAAAGCTTTTATAGAATAACATTTTATCTTTCTTTGGACACTGGTCTAAGGCATGTGAAAGGGCATATTGATTCCCTTGGCACCTGGTATGCTCATTTATGGATGAAAAAGCCCAATGACATAATTTAGGTGAGGTTTAAGGCTTGATGGGAGGCATTGGTGCCATTAGAAGGACGGACACAAAGAGTTCTTAAGTAACGGCATCATGGGAAATGATAATTGCACACCCCTTTCTACTATGTCTTGGTTTCCCCAAGCATTTAGAAGTCAGAGCTGGGTAGGAACAAATTTATCATGAGTCTGTCTGTGTGTTTGGGAATGCATATGCCTCACAGATGTGTCTGCAGGGGTCTGTGTGATAATGTTCATATATGTGATAGATGTGGACCCTGGGATCTGTATCTGTGTGAACCCTGGGATCTGTACGTGTGTGTGAGTGACAGTGGACTAGGGTCCACTTTGCCCCCTTTTCCACGTGGGAGTTGAAGGAAATGCCCCTTAATGGCAGTAGCATCCGCTTGGGTGTGTGCACCTTCTGGAGGACTGGGTGAGGTTGCCCTTCTTCCAGCCAAAGCCAGACCCTATGGTGTGGGATGTTCAGCGGGGAGCAACAGAATGCCATGGCTTGGTCCTCCCTGGGCTGTGGTCTGGATTTCACTCAGGAATGAAAGTCAGATATTGCCTGCTTCAATGCTGTAAACATAACTAAGGATAATTATGTAAGTAGACCATCTTTTCCTTGCAAGGTAGCGGTCTGCTGCATTGACAGAGGGTAGTATTTCTAGGACTTTTTCAGAGAGTAAAATGGTACTTTAAGGGATAATCTGCTATCTAAAGATGAATTTTAAATGTTGGAGGGGGTTGTGGGATTCGGGGAAGACAATAGAATAATTTGTGTCATGGTTAATTTAACAAAGGGTTTTTGTTTATAGAATCTGATCTTCGGTGGATTTTAACAACACTCTTCTTCCTTGGCTTTTCAAATAAAGACGCAGAGCCTCAGAGAAGTTAAATGATTGATCCTACGTCAGGGGGTAGAGTCAAGACTCATACCTATGCCTTTTAACTTCAAGTTGAGTGCTTTTTCTTTATACAAAAGGGCTTCCAAAAGTTATATTTCTTTTTATCAATGACTAGATCTTGAAAGCCATACCTTTTCTGATGGCATTTATCCTGGGCTAATTGGTAGAGAGAGGGTGAACAGAAGAGAAGACATAGACACGCAGAGAAGAAAGTGACGTGAAAACAGAGGCAGAGATTGGAGTGATGTGAACACAAGCTCGGAAATATGTGGAGGCAACAGAAACTGGAAGAAGCAAGGGAGGATCCTCCCCTAGAGCCTTTTGATGAGGCAGACCCCCAGTGACACCTTGATTTTGAACTTCTGGCCTCCAGAACTGTTAGGGAATAAATTTTAATTGCTTTTAGCCACCAAGTTTATGGCAATTTGTTATAGCAGCCTTGTGAAGCTAATACAAACTTCGTATTAGATTACAAACTTTGTATTCATTTCCTAGGACTCCCATAACAAATTACCACATATTTGGTGGTTTAAAATCACAGAAATTTATTCTCTCACAGTTCTGGAGGCCAGAAGTCAAAATCAAGGTATCGGCATGGCCACACTCTGTAGATGCTCTAGGGAGAATCTGCTCCCTGCCTCTTCCAGCTTCTGGCAGCAGAATACATTCCTTGGCTTCCCGGGTGTGGCTGCATCACTCCAATCTTTGCATCTGTCTTCATATCTCCTCTTCTTTGTGTCTATTCTAGTAAGTACAAAGTGCTGCATCTTCCGTGATGGAAGTGGCCCAAATTAACCAATCTACCACCAGGTAGCTGGCTGATCATTTGGGGAATGGTACCATAAGGAGACTCAGTGTTGGTCCCTGCTGCTGGTAGAGTAGGCACTCTGCAGTGGCCATAGCCAGGTCAGCCTTGGTGAGGGAATGTCCATGTTGTTGAGCCCATGCATAGCCTTCATCCCTGCCATCACGGCCATGGTATTACAGCATTCTTGCATTGCTATAAAGAAATACCTGAGGCTGGGTAATTTACAAAGAAAAGAAGTTTCCTTAGCTCATGGTTCTGAAGGCTGTACAAGCCTGGTGCCCGCATCTCCTTGGCTTCTGGTGAGGCCTCAGGAGCTTTTACACATGGCGGATGACAAAGTGGGAGCAGGCATATCACACAGCAAGAGTGGGAGCAAGAGAACAAAAGAGAAGGTGCCACATACTTTTAAACAAGCAGATCTCATGTAAACGCAGAGCGAGAACACATTTATCATCAAGGGCATGGTGCTAAACCATTCATGAGGGACTCGTCCCCATGATCCAAACATCTCTCACTGGGCCCCACCGCTAACACTGAGGATTACATTTCAATATGAGATTTGGAGGAGACAAACATCTAAACCATAACAGCCACTTGGCTCATGAGCCCATTGGACAATGACAGGAATGGCTGGGGGAAAGCCACTCATTGACATCCACAGAACTGGTCATCCTGTTGTTAAAATCCTTCTCTGCCTAGGTCACCATTTGGTGAGTGTCCATAAGGGACACAAATATCTTCACGATTTTCCATGTCTTACCTCAGAAGCCCCATCAACCTCTCTTTCACATCTCCTCCAGTACTTATCCCCCAGATGATAGGACCATGTCCAGCAATATCTCTTCTCTCTGGTATTGATGGGTTAATGAGCAGATCTCACATAGGTAAAATTTCCAGATATCTAGAATTCAATCTTCTGTTAATTCTCCAATTATAACTAAAGTATTTCAGGTTGAAACTTTATTCAAGTGTAATTATTCACTTTAACCTTCTTAAACAGAATGTATATTACCTTTTCAAAAATAACTGAAATGTAATAAGATAAAAATGTATCTATAATCGTTCCTACTTAATAACTTTACATGTTTATTTCTGCATTTTTCTAAGTCCTTGCCCCAAAGTGGACATAATTTTATACTGTAATAGCATAAAATAATTTTGCATTTGACATTTTTGATTTGGCATTAAACTATTGTTTATGTTTCTTTTGCTACTGCTTAAGAAAATGTGGGTGGTTGTAATAAATAAACCTGAAATGTAGGCAATTTTTATTGCCTTAAAAACAATAGAATGTTATTTCTCACTCACACAATAGTCCAATGAGGATGTCCCTGGTGGGCAAAGACTATTGTCTACCAAATGGGATGGGGACTCAGTTTCCTTCCCTCTTGTGACTCTGTCATTGCCTAGAGCCACATGATTACCTGTACTGAATCTGTAGAAAGAGAAATAAGCAGTGTAGAGATGATATGTCTGTTTTCTGATATCCTCAGCCTAGAAGAAACACACATTACTTCTGTTCTTATTCTCATACTAGTTAATCACCCATTGTCCAAATGCACCATGTGGCCACACCTAGATGCAAGGGTGGGTTGGAAAATGTAGCCCCTGGCTGGGCAGCTGTTCCTCAGCATTGACTCTGTGCTATGGAAGGGCTTCCTAAGTTTTTGTGGACTGCTATCCCAGTCTCTCACCACTATACAATCTTCATAATTTTCCCTTTAAATGGCTGAGAGAAAATTTTGAACAAAAGCTACAAACATTTTTCAGATTCTTGATTCTCCAGACTTATTACTTGAGGGCAGTGACTAAATTATATTCAGTTCTATATCAGAAGGTTCTTCCATATTGCCGGTTTCATGGTAGATACTCAATAAAATGAGTTGAATGACTACATAAATTTTAGCAAGAGCATATGGAAAATAATTTATCATGACTTTGGGTAATACTATAGGTGTAATTATTGTCCTTTCTCTTTCCTGACTTGATTAATAGCACCACTATCCATTAAGTTATTAAAGGTAGAAAGCTGAGATTATTCTTGACTCCTTTTCTCACTGGTCCAGTATTAGTTATTTATTGCAGTGTAAGAAATTACCATGAAACTTAGTGGCTTAGTTGGGGCTTGATGGGGGCTGGAGGATCCACTGCAAGATGGCTCAGTCACTTGGCTGGCAAGGTGGTGCTGGCTGTTAGCCTCCCATCTGATCCTCCTCTTTCCACTCCTGCCACTCTTCAAGGTATTTTTTTCCAGAGCAGCCATTCATCATTCATTTATTTTTTCCCATTAATTAATTCAACAGATATTTATTGTATACTTACCATATGCCAGATTTGTTCTAGGTTCTTGGAATATAGCAGTGAAAAAAAAACAGTCCTTGAATCTTATATACAGTGGGGAAATAAACATATAATGTAGAAAATTAGATGGTAATATGTGTGAGCACATATATTTATTATTTCTCATCATTTCTGAGACAGGAGATGGATATTCTGGCTTGGGGACTCACATGAGGTCACAGTTACATGTTGGTATTGGTTTGGTCATATGAAGGCTTGGTGGGGGCTGGAGGATCCACTGTGAGATGGCTCAATCCCTTGGCTGGAAAGCTGGTGCTGACTGTTGTTGGCAGGCCTTGCTTCCTCTTCACAGGGCTTCTTGAGTGTCTTCATGACATGGCGGCTGGCCTCTCCCAAAATAAGCTGTCCAAGAGAGCAGGGCAGAAGTGTCCATGCCATTTACGGCCTCACCATGGAAGTCACACACAATCACTTCTGCAATATATACTGATTACCCAGATCTGCATTGTTCAGTGTGGGAGGGGACCACAAAAAGGCAAAAATGCCAAAAGGCAAGGACTATTGGGGCCATTTTGGAGGCTATTTACCACAGCCCCTCTCTTCCATATTCCAGTCCACCTGCATATTCTGTTCATCCTCCTTCCAAAAATGTATCTCAAACCAAACGACTAATTTTCATTTCTGTTGGCTCTAGCCTAGTCCAAGACTCTATCAACACTCGACTTGAAGAGTCTCCCATCTGATATTCCTCTTTCTGCTCTTGCCCCCCTTCAAGGTATTTCTCCCAGAGAAGCCATTCATCATGCATTCATTATTCTCCATTCATTAATTCAACAAATATTTATTGTACACTTACCACATGCCAGATTTATTTTAGGTACTTGGGATATAGCAGTGAAAGGTCCTTGGGCTTTACATACAGTGGGAAAATAAATAATATGGAAAATGTTAAAGGCAACATATGTGATCCAGAAAATTATAGCAGGGTGAAGGAAATAGGAAACAATAGAAAAGTTAGGGACCTCTGGCTATAGTATTATATAGGGCTGTCAAGGATGCTATCTCTGATTAGCTTACACTGAAACAGAAACCCAGAAGACAGTAGAAGGCAGGTATGTTAATATCTGGGCAAGTATTGTAAGCAGAGGAAAAAGAAAATGCAAGGGCCCTGAGGCAGGATCATGTTTGGTATGTTTGAGGAATAGCTGTTCTGTTCCGTTGTGGCTGGAACAGAAGAAGGAGGGTGGGAGGGCGATGGAGAATGGTACATGATGGAGGTCAGATTATGTAGGGCCTTGTAGACTACAATGAAGACTTTGGCTTTGTTTTGGGTTGGTGGGGGACAAGGAAAGCTATTGGAATGTTTTAGTGACTTGATGTGACTTACTTTTTAATAGGACCATTTGGGCTGCTCAGCCCATGATGTTTAAAAATGCAATCAGGTCACTTCCACTGTTTAAAACCTTTCAATGGATTCTGGTTGTACTTAGAATAAAATCTAAGCTCCCTTAGCTATTATTATTATATTATTATTAAAATTGACGTCCTTTATAACAGCAGTCTAATTCCTTCCTAATATGTACCTCACTAGTAACTATTATTATTATTGCTTATTTGTTTATAATCTGTCTCCTCTACTTGAAAATATGTAGCCTGGGGATCTTGTGGATTTCCATACTAAATCATCCCAAGGCCACTTTGCTTTTGAGCTCTCTCTCTCTCTCTCTCTCTCTCTCTCTCTGTGTGTGTGTGTGTGTGTGTGTGTGTGTGTGTGTGTGTGTGTGTTTTGATATCTTCTGTAATTTTTTTTCCCCTGATCTCGCTGATTTTTATATTTGGTCAGTGACTGACCTCTAGCAATGATGGTGCCAGGGCAACTTTGTTGTTGAACTGTATGTTAAGGTTTGTTTTGGCTTGTTGGTTATATCAGTACTTATCAAATGAATTATCTGGGAAGAGAGGAGAGGATCTTATTAAAATACAGGTTCTTATTCGGTAGGCCTTGGGTGGGCCTTGAGGTTCTGCATTTCTTTCTTTCTCTTTCTTTCTTTTTCTTTCTATTTCTTTCTTTCTCTTTCTTTTTTCTTTCTCTTTCTTTCTTTCTCTTTCTTTTTCTTTCTCTTTCTCTTTCCCTTTATTTCTTTCTTTCCTTCCTTCCTTCCTTTCTTTCTTTCCTTCCTTCCTTCCTTCCTTTCCTTCCTTCCTTCCTTCCTTCCTTCAGACAGAGTCTCACTCTGTAGCCAAGGCTGGAGTGCTGTGATGCCATCTTAGCTCACTGCACCCTCTGCCTCCCAGGTTCAAGCAATTCTCCCACCTCAGCCTCCGGAGTAGCTGGGACTACAGGGGTGCACCACCATGCTCAGCTAATTTTTGTATTTTTAGTAGAAATAGGGTTTCACCACATTGGCCAGGCTGGTCTCGAACTCTGGAGCTCAAGTGATCTGCCCACCTCAGCCTCCCAAAGTGCTGGGATTTTAGGTGGAGCCACCATGCCCAGCTGAGGTTCTGCATTTCTATCAAGCTTGCAGGTGATGCCCATGCTGCCAGCCCTTTGAGTAACAAGGGGGCTTTATTACCGAGCTTGGCTGAACATTGGGATCATCTGTGGAGCTTTAAAACTACTAATGCTGGGCTCTCAACCCCAGAGATTGCAATATCATCAGTCTAGAATGCAGTTTGAGTACTAGGATTTTGAAAAGCTTCATAAGTGATTCTATTTTGTAGAAATATTGAGAACTACTAGATTGGATGATATTGAATCCAATTTTAAAACAAGGTGTAGCAATAAATGTTCTTCAGCCCTGTGTTGCTGACTTTTTAGAAAGTCAATTTTGTAGCTCTAGAAAGAATCTGGCTGCATCCATGGATGACCTCCAGATCTCTGCTTAGCATGACTGGGTAATTTCTCCAATGTCTCCAGCACATGCTGTCACTTAACAGCAGAAAGAGAATTCCTACTTTCAGGAGAAAAGTCATTCCTGAAGATTACAGTTAAAATATGCCTACAGATGATGAGGTTGTAGTAAATCAGTCCCCTTGCTCTCTGAGCTTGTTCTAAGTTACAGGAAGCAGAAGAAGCAGAGAAGCACTCCATTTCTTTTTTCTTGTAATCTCTAGCATGTTCATATGCATAGTTTCTGAGTCAGTAGCAAACTAAGAACTTCTTGTGTGATTCAAGCTAACCCCTCGATTATCAGAAGCAGATGTTTCAAACGACTGAAGATCAGTGAGGCATATCCTATTTACAGGTTAATAATTGACTACTAGATGCAGGTGCACCAAATGGTCTTAGAGACATTAGATAGGAGAGACAATGTCAGTGCTCCCCCTACCCTGCCTCCCCTAATCTAAAGCCTACTCTGTTTCTTTTATCAAGTGATTGGCTGTATGTTAACAGAGCCTGGGGCACTTTCCTGTTGAAATGCCTTTAATCCCAAGCAACTGGATTGATTTTTTTTTTTTTTTGGATGGTTTAGATTGGACGACTGATTATTGGACAGAATGGCATCTTGTCTACACCTGCGGTCTCCTGCATTATCAGGAAGATCAAGGCAGCTGGTGGAATCATTCTAACAGCCAGCCACTGCCCTGGAGGACCAGGGGGAGAGTTTGGAGTGAAGTTTAATGTTGCCAATGGAGGTATGTGGTTCAGCATATGCCTTAATAATCACGATTTCTTTCCTCTTATATTATTATAGTCTCACAGTGACCCTTTGATGATAGACAAGCAAGGTGCAGAGGACCTAGCTCAGAAAAATTTAGTGAGGTGCCCAAAGTGACCCAACAAAGAAGTGGCATGAAGGGCTCATGAACCCATTTGGGTGGTCTCTTGGTCCCCTGTGCTCTTCAGCATAAACTATTGAATAGTTGATGCTTATCTGATATGGAAGGACTCTGAATTTTAACATTAAAACATACCCTGAAGGTCGTTGTCTAAATGACAATGACCCTCATTTTACACATGAACAAATCAAAGGCCTGAGAGGCTGAGTTACTGCTGAAGGCCACAGGGTTGATCAGGGTCAGATTAATGATTTTTAGCCCAAATCCTGGGCTCTCTTTTTCCTACAGTGTTGACTTTCTCTCAAAATCATAGAATTGTTTCACTTTTTCTTATATTCACAGCAATTTATAGTTTGGGGGTCCTTAGTGGAGGGGGTGGGATATATGTATGGAGTAAATTTCTTTTAAAAATTGAACACACAAAAAAATAGGGAGAATAAGAAATAGATAACATGTACCCATTATCTTGTTTTTCTATTTTGCTTATCTTTTTTTCTGAAGAATTTTAAAGCAAATTATAGCACAAGAACATTTCACACCCAAATATTTTTGTATGCATCTCTTAAAAAGAAAGACACATTGCTGCATGACCGTGCTAACATACCTAACAATAATAACATTAATTCTCCAATATCACCTGAAAACTAATCTATAGTCAAATTTTTCAATAATCCCCAAAATATTATTATTTATAGCTGTTTTATTCAAATCAGGATACATCTAAGGATGCCATGCATTTGCTTGGCAAGTCTCTTAAATCTCTTTTAATCTAGAACGCTGAGTTTGCATGAATGTGGGTAGGAGCCAAATTTTAACCAGCAACAGTTACCATTATAAATTATTCCTCATCCCAGGCAAAGCAGTGCATTCTGAAGGGAAAACTTATTATCTATCCCTCCTTGTAGACGTTTTACACGTTATCCAAACAAGAAAGTGTATTCATGTTGAATATTTAAAAAACAATATTGTAACCACAAAGCAGAAAACTAAACCACCAAACCACAAAGGTAGACAACAATAGAGGAAGAAGAGAACAAATTATCTACAAAGTAACCAGAAAACAATTAGCCAAATGGCAGGAGTAAGTCTTTTACTATCAATAATAACCTTGCTGGTACATGGGCTAAACTGTCCAATCAAAAGATATAGAATGGCTGAGTGGATCAACAACAAGATCCAACTAGATGCTGCCTACAAGAGACCCATTTTTAAACTTTAAGAATAGGCATATATTGAAAGTAAAGGGATAGAAGGAGATATTCCATGAAAACAGACAGTTACCAAAAGAGAGCAAGGATGCCTATACTTATATCAGATAAAACAGACTTCCAATAAAAAGCTGTTCCAAGAGACAAAGAAGGTCATGATTTAATGATAAAGAGGTCATCTTATCAAGAGGACATAACAATTGTAAACATACATGCATCCAAAATTGAAGCACTTAAATATGTAAAGCAAATATTAGTGGACATGAAGGAAGAAATATACAGCAATATAACACTAATAGGGGACTTCAGTACTCCACTTGCAACAATGGAGAGATCAACCAGACAAAAAATTAACAAGACAACAATAAATTTGAACTATACTTCAGACCAAATGGACCTATCAGACCTACATACATCCAACAACAGCAGAATATACATTCTTCTCTAGCATACATAGAACATTCTCCAGGATAGACCATATGTTAGGCCACAAAATAAACCTTAACAAATTCAAAAAGATTGAAATCATGTCTAGTATTGTTTCCAACCACAGTAGTGTGAAGCTAAAAATCAATAACAGGAGGAATCTTGGAAAATTTACAAATATGTGGAAATTAAACAACATGCTTATGATGAACTAATGGGTCAAAGAAGAAATCAAGAGGGAAATTAAAAAATATTTTGAGATTAATGACAATGGAAACACAATGTATCAAAACCTACAGTATGCAGCAAAGTCAGTTCTAAGAGAGAAGTTTATAGCAATAAATGCCTAGATTAAAAAAGGAAAAAGATCTAAATAAGTAGACTAACACTATGCCCCAAGGAGCTAAAGAAAGAACAAACTAAACCCAAAGTGAGCAAAAGGAAGGAAATAATGAAGATCAGAATAGAAGCAAATAAAATGTAGTATAGTAAAACTATAGAAAATATAAATAAAATCAAAAGTTGGTTCTTTGAAAAAATAAAATCTACAAACTCCTAGCTAGATTCACTAAAAAAAGCAGACTCAAATAAATAAAATCAGAAATGAAAGTGGAGACATTGCAATAGATACCTCAGAAATAAAAATGGTCATAAGGGATTATTATGAACAATTTTATGCCAACAAATTGGAGGACCTAGAAGAAATGGATAACTTTGCTGCTACTCAGATACATTTTATTTCAAAAACATACACTAAGGTGTTGCTGTTGGATCTTTCCAAAAACGTATTCACACAGAACTTTCAATCACACTGAGCCATATTTGAACAATCTTTCAAGGTCAGCTCTGGCATAAGCTGACATTGTACCATTTAACTCAGAAATTTCTTTAGTATTTGATTAATGGGTTTATGTTTGATATGTAATGTAATTTTCTAATGCTAAATCAAGTGGTAATTTTGTTAGTCAAGTTGATTTAGTGGCTTGGGAAGAAAGCTTTTAATGTTCCCCTAATTTTTCTTACCTTTGACATGATCCTTCACATGTCTTATTTTGCTTAGTGATTTTTCTTTTTTTTTTTTTTTTTTTTGAGACAGGGTCTTACTGTACCACCCAGGCTTGAGTGCAGTGGTGCGATCACAGCTCATTGCAGCCTTGACCTCCCAGACTCAAGCTATTCTTCCACCTCAGCCTCCCAAGTAGCTGGTACTACAGGCACATGCCACCAAACTTGGCTAATTTTTGTATTTTTTGTAGAGACAGAGTTTTGCCAAATTCTCAGGCTGGTCTGGAATTTCTGGGCTCAAGTAATCCTGCCTTGGCCTCCCAACATGCTGATATTACAGACATAAGCCACAGTACCTGGCCAGTTTTCTTTTTTAAAAAATCTCTTGGTTATTAATTTGAAGCCTTCCTTTTCATAGCTGTGCTCCTTAATTGGGAGCAAATATGAATGGACCACAACTTAGCCAATTTTCTATATACGATCTTTGCCATCCTAATTTAAAGGAATATTAATTCTTTCTTTTCCTCTTTCATTCCACAAACCTGTATTGACTACATCTAAGTTCTAAATGGTGCACTGGATGTTGAAAAAGTTGATGATGAGCAAGAACAAAATTCCTCCTTTCAGGAGACTTACAGTTCAATATGGGAAATATAATTTGTTAAAATATAAAAGTGCAATTGTGTTACATGCTGTACGAAGTACATGTTGACATGTGAGTATATAATAAATGGGCTGGAGACCAGAGGATTGCCAAAGAGAATGGGCCTCCTGCTGAGATGAAAAGTTGAACAGGGATTAGTTGGCGAAAGTGGAGGGACGATCTTTTCTAGGCAGGAGGAAGAACATGCACAGAATCTCTGAGGTGTGATGCAACAAAGTCTATATAAAAAACTGAAGAAAGGTCTAATGTGGCTTAAATACAGAAGCTAGTAGGAGAGGAGTTGAAAAGAGGCTGGAGAAGTAGAAAGTGTCTGCATTCTGCAGGAACTTATATTGTATAAAAAGAATTTCTCTTTATTCTAAGTGCAATGTGAGTCATAGAACCCCACCCCTGAGGACTTTTGCAGTTTAAATAGCAATCTTGAGTAGTTTTCAAGTTTTTATTTTTTATAATTCTTCAGAATTCCTTTATTAAATAAACTCTTACATGAAACTTGAGATGGATGCATAGGTGGGTGGGCAGATGGATGGATGTATGGGTGGATGTTTGGATGAATGGGTGGGTGAATGGATGGGTTGGTGGGAGGGAGGGAGGTAAAACAATGGGAACAGTGTAGTTAAGCAGACACACCCTAGAGCCAGACTACAAAGGCTCGAATCCTTGCCTTGTCATTTACTAGCTGTGTGACCTTGAGTAGTCACTTAGACATTCAGCACTTCAGTTTCTCATCTGATGATGGGCATAGAAGTTGAAACCCATGTCATAGGAATATTGTGACTACTGCATGAGTGAATGCGAAGCATTTATGATGGCACCTGGGGCAGTGGGTACTCTGTAAATGTTTCCTATTATTATTATTATTTGAGACGGAGCCTCACTCTGTTGCCAGGCTGGAGTGCAGTGGTGCAATCTTGGCTCATGCAACCTCCACCTCCCAGGTTCAGGTGATTCTCCTGCCTCAGCCTCCCAAGTAGCTGGGACTACAGGCACACACCACCATGCCCAGCTAATTTTTGTATTTTTAGTAGAGAGAGGGTTTCACCATGTTGGCCAGGATTGTCTCGATCTCCTGACCTTGTGATCCAACCCCCTTGGCTTCCCAAAGTGCTGAGATTACAGGCGTGAGCCACTGCACCCAGCCTCCTGTTATTATTATTACTGCTGACTGAAGCTGGGGAGAATCTCCCCTGTCCCGACCAGTGCAATTCCTGAGACATCAGAGCTCCTGGGAAACATTGCTTTTAGGCCACTTAACTAGTTCCTTTTCTTATTTAATGGAGCAGATAATGAGGCCCAGAGAGAAGATATCACTTGCCCAGGCTCACACAAAGCCAGATTTTGAACCCAGGTCTCCTGGCTCTTGGGCTTTGTGATTCTCAGAGATCTTTCTGCATGTGATGAAAATCAAGGCAGTACATGAGGAATTTGAGAAGGTCCAGCAACCTGTGGCTCTAACCTTGACTGAGCTGCTCTCTCTGCTCCTGGACCCCTCCAGGATGGGTCCAGAGGCCTTCTGCTAATGAAGTAGCAACTCAAACTCTCTTCTGGAGCGGCGATGGAGGTGGATGAAGGCAGTGAGCTATGAGCTTAGTTCACACTTGGACCATGTCTTAAGAGCATAGGATACAAGGTGTGACCTGCAGTACATGCAAAGTGCGGTGATTAATTCACAGATAAGCCTTGTCAGCTTCCCCTCATACCCTCCCTCTCACTCTTGCTCTGACATATTAGAGCAACTGTCTCTCTCCTCTCCAGAAAGATAGGCAATCACAGGCAGTGGTGCCCCTCTGATATTTATGTGGGATCTCCAAGGTGATGGAGGAGAGAGGCCTTTAGTTTGTATCAAAACCAGAAGAACTGTTTATCTTCTATCAGGTGACAACCCTTCATTCCTTTACTTAACACATTGATTAGCATCTGCTATGTGGCCATGTGCTAGGCAGGGCCACTTTCTGAGTCCTGCGAAGTCAGTTGCATAGTGTCATGCACTTGAAAGTGCCCCACATTCGGTTTAACACTCTGCTGTCACATTAATAACGATATCTCTACACTTCTGTTTTGTCAGCGAAGTCCTGTAGGACAAGGGGGCATGCACAGGAGCAGAGGAGCCACATGTGATGTGTGTGGCCGCCATTCCCTGCCGCCCCATTCACATAATCTTCTCCATGCCTCTGGGGAGCCATGCTGTGGGATGTGCAGGAAACTCAGCATGCTGTGAGTAGAGGCAGGGTTGTTAGTCAGTGACTGAGTGAGCGGGGCACTAACCAACTGGAGAGGCCTCACTTTCCACTGAAACCAGAATGTGCTTGTACACAGAAAGAAGGCAATGACATTTGAAGAGACACAAATGACTGAGGAGCTCTGTTGTATCCTCTTATTGGAGTTACTTCCCTGTGCTAACCGACCCCCGTGTTGAGATGACATGAAAGGAAATGGCAGGACACTATGGCCACAGTGCCCTGAGGGTGCCCAATCTCGTCTCAGAAGCTAAGCAGGGCCTGGCCTCGTTAGTACTTGTATGGAACAAGGAAAGGGGAAGAGAGAGCAGCCTATAGCTCCTGTCCTTTCAGTCCTTCCTTAGTGTCCATGATCCCAAGGTAGGGAGTGTTGCTGGTGTGTGTGGGTGTCAGGAAGTGAGATAGAAAGAGCTGAGCTAGTTTTGTGCAGCGTATCTACTGTTTTAGCAAGAATGAAATACATACACATGGATGAGCTATGGAATGTGAACTGTGTAATTGTGTTGATTCTACATATGAGGTCAATGCTAATATTTTCATTTATACCTTGCATCCTACAATATAAAAACAAATGTTAAAAAGTCACGATAATTTAAATTTATTTTTTATTTTATTTTATCTTATTTTTTTTAGATGGAGTCTCGCTCTGTCACCCAGGCTGGAGTGCAATGGCATAATCTTTTCTCACTGCAACCTCTGCCTCCCACATTCAAGCCATTCTCCTGCCTCAGTCTCCCGAGTAGCTGGGATTACAGGCATCTGCCACCATGCCCAGCTAATTTTTTGTATTTTTAGTAGAGATGGGGTTTCACTATGTTGTCCAGGCTTGTCTCGAACTCCTGACCTCATGATCCGCCCACCTCAGCCTCTCAAAGTGCTGGGACTACATGCGTGAGCCATTGCACCCAGCCTTAAATTTGTTTTTTAACTTAGCATGACATTAAATAGCAAATAAAAATACCATGACAAGTCAAGTGAGAGAGAACACAGAAGAAAGGAAAACACTGTATGTTTGAGCACCTTCAATGACACTTTTTCCTGCTCTTTGAACAGAAGCACTGCATTTTCATTTTGCCCTGGGCCTCATGTTACGTAGCTGCTCCTGGTGTTAGGTACCCGGACGCACCACAAACGAAACAGATTCGTTCCCCACAGAGCTTATTAGTCTAGTGAGAGAAACATACTTTGAATAGTCCCAGAAATACATCATTATAAGATAAGTCTATGAAAGAAGTGTAGAGCATTCCTATTCTTGTCTCTGAACAGGGCAGACTTCTTGGAGGAAGTGAAATTTGAACTGCAATGTGAAGAATGAGCAGGAGTTAGTGAGGTGAAGATGAGAGAAGGAGTGTTGCAAACACAGGTCAGTCTGTGCAAAGGCCCTGAGACACAAGGAGCCTAGAACCACGGCTCAAAGACAACTGTCTGGCTGGGGCATGGCTCGTCTTACAGATCACATTAAGGAACAAATAATTATGTTAAGAGTTATGGGCTGCCATTAAGGATTTGGATAAGAGAGTCTTACAATCACATCTGTGTTTTCGAAAGGCCTGACACTGATTGGTACATGGAGTACAGCCTGAAGGGAACAAGACTTGTTAGAAAGGAAGCTATTGGCTGGGTGTGGTGGCTCGCGCCTGTAATCCCAGCACTTTGGGAGGCTGAGGTGGGCAGATTACTTGAGGCCAGGAGTTCGAGATCAGCCTGGCCAACACGGTGAAACCCCGTCTCTACTAAAAATACAAAAATTAGCGGGTTGTGGTGGTGAGCACCTATAATCCCAGCTGCTTGGGAGGCTGAGGCAGGAGAATTGCTTGAACCTGGGAGGCTGAGGTTGCAGTGAGCCTAGACTGCGCCACTGCACTCCAGCCTAGGTGACAGAGACTTCCTTTCCAAAATAAAAAAAAAAAAAGAAAGAAAGAAGAAAGACAGAAAGGAGGCTATTGCAGTAATGCAAGTGAGAGACCATGGTGGCTTAGGCAATGGTGGAGATGGAGGAATTTGGGGGAATTGATTGGGTTCAAGAAATAGGCAGGAGGAAACACGATGGATTGGGTGGGAGTAGGGAAACAGATGAGAAGAGGTATCAGGAAAGCTGCCTAGGTTTCTGGTCTGTGCCACTGTGTGGATGATGAGAGAATGTGTCAGCGGTGGAGGCCAAGGACTGAAAGTGGAGGGGGGAAGAGTGAGAGAGAAAATTGTAAGTTTACCTTTATGTTCAGCTGAGGTCCTTTCGAAACATACAAGCAGCAGTATGAAGAATTCCATTGATATATTTGTCCGGAGCCCAGAGTGAGGTTTAAATAAGAAGAAATAAACTCGCTAGTAAAAATTGCAGACACACAAAAGGCTTGAACAGGCACTTCACAAAATAGATTTTCCAAATGACCAATAAACACATAAGTACTCAACATCATTAGCCATTAGAAAAATGCAAGTTAAAACCACAATGAGATACCATTTCACACTAGAATGACTAAAATTTTAAAAGACTGACAATGCTAAATGTTCCCAGGATGCAGAACAACCAAAACCCTCATATATTATGGGGGACATGGAAAATTGTACAACTCCTTTGGAAAACAGGTAGTTTCTACAGAATTTCAATATATACATACGATACAACTCAGCCATTGCATTCCTATTTACCCAACAGAAATAAAATCATTTGTCTACTGAAAAACTTGCAAAATAATGTTCATTGCGGCTGTAGCCATTATAACCCTCAAACGGAAACAACCCAATGTGCATGGATTGTGAATAGATGACAAATGGTGGTCCATCTATACAATGGAATATTGTTCTTCAACAGAAACAAACTACAGGTCCATGTAACAACATGATGAGTGAAAGAAGTCAGATGTAAAAAAGTACATATGTATGATGCAATTTATACGACACTCTAGGCAAAACTAATCCTTAGTGATGAAATCAGATCTGAGGTTGCCTGGGGCAGAGATGGGGGTTGCTGACTGCAAGGAGGTTTGGGGAGGGTTGTGAATTTTGGGGAGTGATGGAGCTGCTCTGTATCTCAATTGTGATGTGGTTACACAACTGTATGCATTTGTCAAAACTCACAGAACTACACTCTAAAACGTATACATTTTACTGCATGTAAATCTTACCTTAATTAAAAATTAAAAAAATTGAAGATGTGGATTTAGGTAAGATTCACTAAGTGATAAAGATAGAGTTGAGTTACAAGAGAATTGTTATCTCCATCTTGCATGGGAGAAAAATGAAGCTCAGAGAAGTGAAGTGGCTTCCCAAGATCACACAGCTACTAAGTAGCACAGCTGGGGCTCAAAGCCAGAGCCATGTGATCAGATGGCCCATATTCTTTTTGTTCCCTACCATCAACCAAGCTCAGGCCCATGGCTAAGCATGATGGCCAAGCAGGGAGGAGGGTCAGCTCCTCTTCAAGGAAGAAAACAGCATGCTGTTCTTTATATATGTAAATGATGTTCTGTTCCTCACCCATCACCACTAACCCTAACCCTAACCCTATAATATATATATATATATATATATATATATATATATATATATATAATTCACTTGTTTGTTTTTAGACACATAGGTTGATTCCATATCTGATTATTAGAAATAGTGCTACAGTAAACATAAGAGTGCAGATATTTTTCAAACACAATGATTTCATTTCCTATGGATATATACCCAGTAGTGGGATTGCTGGGTTATGTGATCGAATGATTGGTTTTTTTTTTTTTTTTTTTTTTTTTTTTAGCGAACTTCTATAAAGTTTTGCTTAATGGTTGTACTAGTTTACAATCCCATCAACAGTGTGTAAGTGTTCCCTTTTCTCCACTTCCTTGCCAACTCTTGTTATCTTTTACCTTTTTGGTAATAGCCATTCTAATGGGTGAACTGGTATGTCATTGTGGTTTTGATTTGCATTTCCCTGATGGTTAGTGATGTTGAACATGATTTTATTATATATTCGTCTTGACCATTTCTATATTTTCTCTTGTGGCATGTCTTTTAGTTTATTTTGTCCTTTTTTTTTTTTTGAGAAGGAGTCTTGCTCTGTTGCCCAAGCTGGAGTGCAGTGGTGCAATCGGGGCTCACGGCAACCTCCATCTCCCTGGTTCAAGCAATTCCCCTGCCTCAGCCTGCTGAGTAGCTGGGGTTACAGGCACACGCCATCATGTTTGGCTAAATTTTTATATTTTTAGTAGAGAAATGATTTCACCATATTGGTCAGGCTGGTCTCAAACTCCTGACCTCAGGCAATCCACCTGCCTCAGCCTCCCAGTTTTGCCCATTTTTAAATAAGTTATTTATGTTTTTGCTGTTGAGTTGTTTAAGTTTCTTATATAATCTGGGCATTAACTCTTTAGCAGATGTATAGTTTGCAAATATTGTATCCCATTCTGTAAGTTGTTTTTTCACTCTGTTAAGTTTCCTTTGCTGTGCAAAAGCATTTTAGTTTGATGAAACCCCATTTATCTATTTTTGCTTTTGTTGCCTGTGCTTTTGACGTCTCATTTAAAAAATCCTTGTACAACCCAAAGTTATAGAGAATTTCCCACATGTTATCTTCTAGTAGTTTTTCATAGTTTTCAATCTTACCTTTAGGTCTTTAATCGCATTTGAGTTGATTTTTGTATAAGGTAAAACATAGGGGTCTAATTTCATTATCCCACGTTAGATATCCAATCTTCTCAGTACCATTTAATGAAGAGACTGTCTTTACCCCTGTGTGTGCTCTTGACTCCTTTTTTGAAAATCAGTTGACTTTAGGTATGAGAATTTATTTCTGAGCTGTATATTCTCTTCCATTGGTCTATGTGTTTGCTTTATGGCAGTGCCATGCTGTTTTGCTTACTATGGCTTTGTAGTATATTTTGAAGTCAGGTAGTGTGGTGCCTCCAGCTTTGTTATTTTTGCACAGGATTGCTTTGGTTATTTGGGGTCTTTTCTGGTTTCATACAAATTTTAGGGTATTTTTTTCTATTTCTCTGAAGAATTTCATTGGTATTTTGATAGGGATTGCATTGAATCTGTAGGACATTTTGTTAGTATGGTCATTTCAATAGTATCAGTTCTTCCATTCCATGAGTATATAATGTCCATTTTTTGTGTATCATAAATTTTTCCATCACTGTGTTATAGTTTTCATTGTAGAGATCTTTCACGACCTTGATTACATTTATCTGCAGATTTCTTGGTAGCTATTGTAAATGGAATTCCTTTCTTGATGACTTTTTCAGATAGTTCACTATTAGTGTATAGAAACACCACTGAATTTTCGGTGTTGATTTTGTATACTACAACTTTACTGAATTTATTTATTATTTCTAGTAGTTTTTGGTCAAGTCTTTAGGGTTCTCACTCTATATAAGTATATATAGAAAGAACCCTAAAGAGAGAGAGATCATATATATCTATATGATCATATATATAGATGTATACATATGTATGTGAGATCACATTTTCTACAAACAGAAACAGTCTGACTTTCTTCTTTCCAGTTTGGATCCCTCTTATTTATTTCTTTTGTCGAATTGCTCTGGCTCTGACCTCCAGTACTATGCTAAATAGAAGTGGTAGAAGTTGACATCCTTGTCTTCCTCCATATCATAGAGGAAAAGCATTTAACTATTCACCATAAATAAGATGTTAGCTGTGGGTTTGTCACATATGGCCTTTACTGCGTTGAGGTACACTCCTATACCTACTTTCTTGACAGTTTTTATCATAAAGGAATGTTGACTTTTGTCAAGTGTTCTTTTTGCATCTGTTGAAATGATCACATGGTTTTTGTTTTTCTTTCTATTGTGGTGGTGTATCATATTTACTGATTTGTGCATGTTAAGCCATCCTTTCATCCCTGGGATGAATCCCACTTGATTCTAGTGAATACTCTTTTTAGTGTGCTGTCGAAGTCAGTTCACTTGTATCTTGTTGAGAATTTTTGTATCTATGTTCTTCAGGAATATTGGCCTGATGTTTTCATTTTGTGCATGTCTTTGTCTTGTTTTAGAATCAGGATATTGCGAGCCTCATAAGATGAGTATGGAAGTATTCCTTCCTCGTTACTTTTGTGGAAAAGTTTGTGGAGAATTGGTAGTTATTCTTTAACTGTTTGGTAGAATTCAGCAGTGAAGACATCAGGTCCTGGGTGTTGGTTGTTGTTGTTGTTGTTTTGATGGAAGATGTTTTATATCATTATTGATGTGTTCAGATGTTATATTTCCTCACAATTTAATCTTGGTAGTTGTATATGTGCAGAAATTTATTCATTTTATTCTACATTATCAAATTTGTTGGCATATAGTTATGAGTAATGTCTTACAATCCCTTATATTTCTGTGGTGTATCAGTTGTAATGTCTCCTTTTTCATCTTTTATTTATTTGAATTTTCTCTCTTTTTGTCTTAGTTTAGCTAAAAGTTTGTCAGTTTTACCTTTACACTTTGTCTTATTTATCTTTTGAAATATTTTTTAGTGTCTGTTTCATTTATATCTGCTGTGAGCTTTATTATTTCCTTCCTTCTACCAATTTTGGGTTTAGTTTGTTTTTGATGTTCTAGTTACTTGAAGTGTATAATTTTCCTTTGTGATTTGAAAATCTTTCTTCTTTTTTGGTGTAGGCTTTTATTGCTATAAATTTCCCTCTTAGAACTGCTTTTGCTACGTTCCATAGGTTTGGGTATGTTGGATTTTCATTCTTACTTGTCTCAGTGACTTTTGAAATTTTCCTATTAATGTCTTAATGAGACCTATTGATTTCTTGGGTGCATGCTATTTAATTTCCATGTTTTTATAAAATTTCCAAGGGCTTTCCTGTTGTTGATTTCTGGCTTTATATCACTGTAATCAGAAAAGATACTTCATATGATATCTGTCTTCTTAAGTTTGTTAAGACTTATTATGTGTCATAATGTATGATTGGTCCTAGAGAATGTTTGGTGTACAGTTGAGAATAATTTGTATTCTGCAGCTGTTGGATGATGTATTTGTCTGTTTTCATACTGCTGATAAAGACATACCCGAGACTGGGTAATTTACAGAGAAAAAGAGGTTTAGTGGACTCATAGTTCCACGTGGCTGGGGAGGTCTCCCAATCATGATGGAAGGTGAAAGGCACATCTTACATGGTAGCAAACAAAATAGAATTGAGAACCAAGTGAAAGGGTTCCCCCTTATAAAACCATCAGATCATGTTAGACGTATTCACTACCACAAGAACACTATGGGGGAAACTGCCCCCATGATTCAATTATCTCCCACTGATTCCCTCCCACAACATGTATGAATTATGGGAGCTATAATCAAGATGAGATTTGGGTGGGGATATACAGCCAAACCATATCAGGTGAGATCTTCTTTACCTGCTAGGTCCATTTGGTCTATGGTATAGTTTGAGTCTGTCATTTTTTGGTTGATTTTCTCTTCATATAATCTGTCCATTTTTAAAGTGGAGTGTTGAAATTTCCTACTAATATTGTATTGCAGCCTATCTCTACCTTTAAATCTAATATTTGCTTTATATATCTGGTTGTTCTGGTGTTGGGTACATATATAGTTACACCTAAGTGATATATATGTTATGTCCTCTTATTGAATTGGGCCTTTTATCATTTCATTATACAGTGACATTCTTTTTTATATAGTTTTTTTATTTAAAGCTTTTTAAAATATGACATGACTGTGGCTACTCCTGCTTGCTTTTCATTTGTTTGCATAAAATATATTTTTCCATCTCTTCACTTTCAGTCTATTTGTCTTTAATAGTGAGGTAAGTATCATGTAGGCAGCATATAGGTGGGTTTTGCTATCTGAATCCATTTATCCACTTTATATCTTTTAATTAGAGTTTAATCCACTTCTATTCAAGTTTATTATTGATAAATTAGGACTTCCTTCTACCATTTCATTAGTTGTTTTTTAGATTACTTGTTCACTTCTTCCTTTCTTATTCTTTATCTCTCTAGTTTGGTGGTTTTCTGTGGTGCTAAGCTTTGTTTCTTTTCCCTTTTTGTGAGTGTGTGTGTGTATCTGCTGTAATTTATTTCTTTCTGGTTAGTGAAACTAACATACAGAGTCCTGTATTTGTAACAGACTATTTTACACTGATAACAACTTAACTTCTGTCACATAAAAATACTCTTGACTTCTCCCCCCCACACACACAATTTATATTTTTGTTACCTTACATTGCATCTTTATGAATGGTAGACTCCATGGAACATAGGATCTATGTCACAACTAAATAAATTATTTAATGGCAGCATTAAAGCAGCCCAAAGAATGTGAAAAACTGGTGTGGGTGTATTTAACTTTTTAAAAACTATGTTTCATAATGTTTTCATTAAAAAGTCTTTATCAGTTTGCTAATGCCTAATTTTTACAACCAGCCACCATAGATTTTACAGGATAAATATATTATTTCAGTAGTAATTGAAGCAGAATTTTTGTTGCTCTTCTTACCCTTAGAGATTGTGTATTATCCTCAGACGTAATTCTTTGATTTTTTTTCTTTTCATGTTGTTACACATAGTTACCAACAATCAATGTGAGAATAACCTTTGAATATTTTCAAGCATTAAGATTTGTTTATACAGCTGCACAATTAGACAACCAACACTCTTGGGTCTTTACCTCTCAGCATACACCTGATTATTAACTTAAAGGTATGATGGGAAAAGTATCAATTTTTCTTGATCACCTAGATTTAGAAATATGTAATAACCATAAGCTTGGGTCTGCTTCTTCAGAAGCCTAGGAAGTGGAGTGATGGTTCTCTGAAGAGGCTGGAAACAAAGTATGTGTTTCCAGAAGGCTTAATAGAATATGTTGAGACATAGGCCATTAACACAAAAGTGAAAGAAATGCAAAAAAAAGTATGAAAGTAAGGATTTGAGAAGGGAAATTTTATTTTTAAGTCTAAGATTCCTATGAATTATATGAAAGTAAATGTCCTATCCTTAAAATTAGCCAAAGGAAGCACTTTACTTATCAATATGATATGACTTTTCATACTCTTATCTAAAGATATCCTAAACTAAGATTCAGTTTTCTAAGAAAAGACCTTTTACTCATGCTTTAAAGCATGTTAGAGGATTCCTACCACATCACATCATGTTGTTTACATGTATGATTTAAACTGCATTTATTCTTCAACTCACTGGTTCCTTAGGCTTCTTATCTTTCCTTGCACGCTTAGATAATTTTATGTAAAATTGATTTTTAGAAGTTTAGTTGCTGGGCGTAGTGGCTGTCACCTGTAAACCCAGTACTTTGGGAATTCAAGGCAGATGGATTGCTTGAGTCTTGGAGTTTGAGGCCTGCCTGGGAAAGATGACAAACCCCATTTGTACAAAAATAAAAATATTAGCTGGATATGGTGGCACATGCCTGTGGTCCCAGCTACTCCAAGGCTGAGGTGGGAGGATGGCTTGAGTCCGAGAGGCAGAGGTGTGAGCCAAGATCATGCCCTGCTCTTCAGCCTGGGCAATGAAGCCAGACCCTGTTTCAAAAAAAAAAATCTAGTGAGATTTGATTTCTATTTCTATGTGATTCAAAACTAGGAGAGCTTCAAGGCTAATGACTATTAAAAAATGGCCATTGCTACTTGCATTTTCTATGAAGCCAGCATACACAGCAACGTGCAACGTGCAACCTAAAAACCAAGCTATTTAATATGTAGCTTAGATTTCAGGTTTGATTGTCTTTGAGGTTTGATTATTGCAGAGATCAATTGCCAGACCAAATATAGACTAATTCTGTATTTGGTCTTTTTATCATATGAAACATCCCAGCCTTGGGTATAAATTAAGAGCAAATACGGATGTCCTTGTCAGGTGGTTGCTTCTCTGCACCTCCCATAGGTGGCCAGTGAACTAAGACCATCAAGAGAGGAGAAGTCACAATAGTATCTTAGATGGTGTTAAATTACATTACAGTAACTCATGAACTCTGTACGTGAGCTTGCATCATTGCTGGAGCATACCTCTTAGAATCCAAGGGATGAAAAGCAGGTACAAATTAATTGTGTATTGAGTGGCTTTCAGACTGCACTAGAATTAATTTTGTTTCAGTGTTGAAATGTTGTCATGGAAGAAGTCCTAGATTCCACATGAGCTTATACACTGAGAGTTCACAATGAGATGCAGCATTATTTTTAACTATAATCTAGGTAATGTGAGGAACTGGAGAAAGCAGAATAGATTCTTAGGGAGTAGAAATAAAGAGAGAGCTCATCTAAATTACAAATGATTTTTTTGTGTAGGCTTTAGCTGGTTTTATAGGAGACTACAAGGTACAAACTGAATCCTCAATAGACTAGGGAAAACATAGCAAAAATTTTCTTTTGAGCAATAAAATAAATAAATGTATGCATATTGTATTCTCCCCACATTGCATGGTTGAATAGAAATTTGATTTAAGAGGAACTGATAATTCATTCTTATCTCAGTTATCAGGTCAAGTAATTTATATTCCTAGGACTTTTATTTGCATGTGTGTGAAAAAGTATAAAACATCTCAGTTATCAGGCAGAGGACTTGATATCCCTGGGAATCCACTTGTCCTTTTTAACACAGAACTTAGATTAGATTAGTAGCTCTTAAATTTTCCTAATTATCAGAAAAACCTAAAGTCTTATACAAAAATGTAGATTCCCTACAAACACCAATATCAAAAGCTCCAGAGGAGAATCCTAGGAATCTGTATTTTTAGCAAAAGCTGTTAGTGATTCTGATGGTAAGAAAGACAAATTGGGGAAACATTAGATTAAGTGATGTGTAAAGTAAGTGCCATGCTATTGAATGTCACAATATATTTTAAAAATTTCTTGAGATGAGTTGTAAATGTGACAATTCATTCTAGCTTATCTCCTAAATAGCATCAAGGACCCTATATTCTCTCTTTAAATTTCATTACAAAGATGCTAACTTAAATGCAGTCAGTGGAAGGTAGCTGAATTATATAAAATGATGATGTGTCAAACAGTTAATAAGAGCTTTTGTTAATGGTGAAGATTATATCTGTGCTTTTAGTTCTGTGGTGTCAATACAGTATCCCTTTCTAGTTGGTAGACAACTGACTATATTAGTTTGCTGATACTATCTCAATAGAATATTCCAGACCTCTCTCCCTCTACTTTATCTGCTTAGCAAACACTTCTATCCTTCATTTTGTTCAAGTAGATTTCCTTTCCTGATAACCATATTTTGATAAACAACTAGCATAAATATTCAGACACATGTAGAGTTATATTTTCATTTTGTATTAAGTAACTGGCATTTTGTTTTATGGTTACTTTATGGGGATACTGTCCAGGTCACTGAAGACCAGACACAAGCTGAATATACCCAGAGGGGGAGACACCATAAGAGGCTGGCATGAGGCGCTAGTGCTTATTTTCTTCTGCTGTAAGATGCCTGGGCATGAAGGGGGAAAAGCCTGGATGTAATTTGATCTGGAATTTCTGACCTAATGCTTTAAAGGGATTTCTGATTTGAGGCACTGCTTGAGACAAACTCATCCTCTTAAATAGGAGCCTGGGGCAGTGGCTGGACATCAGAGTACAAGAACAAAAAATAGAACTCAGGTTTATCTTGTGACAGATGAAGCTGAGGTGATTGCTTGAATATTTACCCCAGGCATAACTGAGATAAAAGACCATCCTGCTGAGCTGCCAGATAATGCAATGATAATGGTTTTGATAAGTAATTCCCAGTTTTCAGGGAAAGTAGTATACTAATTTGTCAGAATTGAATACTTAATTTTTATTTCTATATGTACAAAAATATGATGCTTGATCAGTTTGGGAAAAGCATTAATGGACAATTTCATCAGTTTGATATAAAGGGATGCTCTCTATCACTGAGCTTAATATGAATATGTGGCTCTATACAACAGTGTGTTTCTTTTTTCTTTAGTTGTGTGACTTACTGCCATCAAAAATCCCATTATACAAATGTGTATAATGAGAAAGGCTGCCACCTGGTTTAGTGAAATTATGATGAAAGATGTTTAGCAAAACTTTGACCAAATATATAATCAAAAATAGTTGATTTGCACAGCTAGTCTACATAGTGCCTAGAATCTCATGAACTGAAGATCTAGAAAGTTATTGCAAATGGAATTTTTTTAAATAGAAAAGCCAAAGGGCTTGTTGGTTGTACTACTGCCACATCTTCACAAACTGAAAAAGAAATACAAAAACAAAAAGCCTTAAGAAATTAATGACCCTCAACATGTTCAAAAATTAAATTACTCCATTAAAAATATTCTCTTAACATTCATCACATTAAGAAATCACATAAGTAATGAAATAGCTGTTAAATATTCAAGGATAACTTGGGTTGCAAGGGCTTCCGAAGGCATAAACCACCAAAGAGATTTTACTCTAGATTTCTAGAATTAAAATTATCTATTTTTTTCAAGCAGTTAAGGAGTGATGTTTAGTTTCTATGTTAAAGAGTTTGCAACACTTATGACTATTCCTGTGTTCTTATGATTCTTTGGTCTTGTAAGGTCTGTTTTATATATATTAGCCTTATTGTAAGGAGAAATTTATGTTAAATTATAGATTTTGATGAACTAAATTCCCCCACCCCCAAACTACATTATAATGTGCACATCGTGTCACAGTTAATGTTCAACATACCCTCAAATACCATTTTGGGAATCAGAGGCTTAAGTGACACCAAAGCATTTCTACATGTAAATAATAAAAAAGATAACATTAACATTATATTTTTATTTTCAAGGAAGTCAGATTTGAAGAGCAATTACAAAGTGGACAGGAACTTGACAATAAAAACTTAAAAGTTACATTTCAAATGAAATACTATAACTTTTAAAGAAGAAAACGTTATTAACAGCATTAATTTTGTTAAAATAAAAACTTTACCCACGTTAAATTTAACATAATTTAATTGAGCAAGGAAAGATTCCTGAATTGGGCAGCACTCAGAACCAGGAGAAGTTCAGAGAGCTCCACCCAGTAACATGGGCAGGCAGTATTTGTAGACAGAAAAAGTAAGTGACATACAGAAACAGCTTGATTGGTTAGAGCTCAGCATTTGCCTTATTTGAGCATGGTGTGCTAAGGCCTTTGCTTTATATGAACATGGTTTAATCATTTGTGCTGAACTTTGGCTGCTGTGATTGGCAGACACTCGGTTACAAGAGTATACGCTTAGATTGCTGGTTGTTTACATACTAAGGTTGCTGTTTGCTATGTAGGGATTCAAAGTACTACGTAATAACTATGGAGGAAGCTTTAGGCCAAATTTAATTTAATCTAACAGTTTCAAAAGCAGGTATTATTTTCACTAAAAAGAGATTTTAAAATCTAAATTGAAAAAAGTTTATTTTGGAAAAACATTTATTATTACAGAACTTGTTCCTCTTGTAAGGGTCCAAAGTCAGTTACATAATGAATATTAAGGTGCCATGAAAAAAAAATAAAATGTGACACATGTAGAAAATGTTATATTATTAGTATAGTGCTAACCACTTGGTAGATGTTACAATTTTATAGTAAGAATTAATAGTTGTTTAAATATAAATAACTGTTTAAATTGGTTTTGTATTATTTGTATAGCTTCCTCTGTCATTTGACACCTATTAGTGACTATGTGATCAGTAAAAAAAGCAAGAAGCCTTGTAAAAGAGAAAGTGAAAGTAAAAATTTGAAGCATTTGGACTTTTTAAACCAGTCAAGAATTAGACTCTTTGACTGTTTGGACATCATTTAACCAATGGTCTTTCTATGGGCCTATGGATGAGTTATTTAAATTTTGTGGGTCTCATTTATTCAGATCTAAACTAAGAATTTTAGATTCTAAATGTTCTCTATGGACCCATTTAGTATTAAAATGATAGATTTTAAAAACTATGTTGTAAGACTGGCCACAACTAATAGCTATTATACAGATGTATAACATATATGATATACGTGTATATCATATATGTGTATATGTTTTAATTTATATTATATATTTTATAATATAAATTATATGTTATATATTTATTTTAAATATATTTATATGATATATAATATAAATTAAAACATATACACACATATGTGTGTATATGTCTCTGTGCACATACACATATATATATGCATACACACATACGTGTGTGTATGTGTGTATATATATTTCTTTTAATTCATCTAACAAATGAAATTGATATTACTCCAGATAGAAAGTGATGCTTGATAAATAACCGAAGATTGAAGGAAAGGACTTGGAAATGCAGGCATAAGTTGGGGAATGGAAAAAGGAGGACAGTCATGGCAAAACTATATAAATGTAGGTAGAAATCGAATTGGAATCCAGGAACTAGGCCATGTAAGGAAGAGAAAGACACGGTTTCAAAGTAAAAGGATGCAGGATTTGTCAGCAGTTTAGATAGTAGTGTGAAATATTAGCGTAATCAGTATCTTTGGCACATTTTTTTTTTTTGATAATTGTATGTCATGTAAAACAGATGGGATATGGCATGGCACCAAGTGTAACACCAACAGTTTTAGTTGAAAGGGGAAGTTTCTTTTTTTCTTAAAATACATTAAGAGCTTATAATGTGCTAGTTACTGTGCTGGATGCTGTGTTTGCAGCGCTTGTGTCCTTCAGTGTCCCTCCTGGAGGTTGTCCTTAAAGTCTCATAGAGAAGACGAACATTAAATGCACAAATACTTATGTGATTATAAACAATAAGAAGTTTGTAAAAAGAAAAAGAAAATAGCCTTAGCTTGAGTGGTCAAGGAAGGCTTCTCTGAGAAAGTAACATCTAACCTGGAACTTCAGATACAATTTCTAATTCACAATAACTAATGAGTGGGTATGTGGGACATTGAGCTAGAACAAAAGACAAATATGGGTTAGTTAAGGTTTAAGTAGAGTTTAAATCTATCTTTTTTTTATTTCTACTTTAGGTCTACATCAGTGTTAAGTTGCTACATAGAAACATAAAAATGGGGGAAATTTGGGATTTGGTGTCTCCTTTTACAAAGAGAATGAAAGGCATGTGATGATTTTTTGTAGAAAGACTTGTATATTAAAATAATAAATTAGAGTTCAACTCTTTTCCTTAAATATTACCTTTAATGATATGGAAGATAAAATTAGTCTGATGGGAAAAAAATGACATTTAAGAATTTTAAAACTATGCTTCCTAAATAAGAATTTAATTTTGGCATGTGTGAGCCTATTGATCGGACAGTAGTGCATTGTATTCTGTTAAAATCTTATACCTTATGATGTCATTTTTAGATAATAAAAACACAATTTAATGAAAATTTTAATCAATAGCTCTGAACCTTCTTCACTTTTTTCTAAAATATCAACCAGACTTTTTTCAATTAAATCATTCATTGTAACCTTTAGTAAAATAGGTTCCATATAATTTTTACAATTTGGAAAAACTGAGAATAATTTGTCCTCATTCACATAATATATGAGATGCGAAGTGGGTTACAGGGTATATGGGTTCTCAGAGGGTATTTTAAAATAGCATGTGAGTGTGCAGAGTTTCAAGTAGCAAACTAATTTCAAGATGATCAACACTGATTCTTTTTAAAATTTACTTAGACAGGTTTCAGGAAGGCATTGTTATATATTAGAGGCAAAAACACAAATGTGCCCCAATTTGGGCCCTTTTTTTGCGCATCTAAAAACACACAGAGGAAAATGGAACTGAAATGAACTTTGTGGTTTGTGAATCCTTTAAAAACCGCAAAAAGCAAATTAATCTCATATGACTTGAGTACTTAGAGATGATGTGTGTGATGATATGTGTAAGACATTTGTTTAGATTCCAAAGTAATGATCAGCTCCCCACATCCTCCCTCTCTCTACCTCTCTCTCTCTCTCAATGTGTGTATTCTCTTTCACTCAACAAGATTAGCAGGAAGAATTCTCTGTAAGTAAAAAATCATGTCTGAGGTTTTGAATGGCCCAATTTCTTAAATCTTTTTTTATTTCTCTTTTAATATTATTATTATTATTTACTCTCTGCCCTCAACGCAGCAGAGGCCTTGATGGGAAAAGGCTTTGTGGGCAAGCAGCAGGTGGGTAGTTGAATCTGCAAGACTCTAACAAATGAGACTCCTTCCTTCAGAAGAGTATGAAATGAGACATTTTATAAGGGGAGGGGAAGCTGAGTTGATTTAACCATTCCAGTGTGCAGATACATTAGAAAAGAATTAAGGGATCGTAATGCTTCCACAAATGAAATATTTCAACCATGTAGCACCATCCAAGTGCCCTGTTTGGAGATAATTCTCCACAGATTTCTCCTGTTTGGCACAGTTCAGCCTTTGAGCAAAGGGCGTATTTAAATGGTCTTTACCTTGAGACATTTGCTTACATTCCAGAGTAAAAATAAGCTCTTCTTGCCACCTCTCTTTCTCTGGAGGGGAGACTGGGCAGACATGCCAGCAGCCTATTCCAGCTAGAGTCTCCTCATTTTGTATTTCTCTCCTATGGTGTGACTGCCTCACATGCAGGTAAACATCCCTGCCTCCTCATATTGCCCTGTGAGAATGGAAGGTACTTCTCTGGCTGTTGCTTTTTCCTGTCTTTCTGTATCAGGGATCTAGTGTCTTATATCAGTGTATATATATGAAATAGTGGCAAATTTACTCATTAGCTTCCAAGTAGGGTAAAATCTCAGGCCCTTCATGCTTTCTGATTTGAACTGTGCAAGGAATGGCAAATCCAAATAACTATGGGAACCAGACATGGGACATGAATTGAAAGAAGTAGGTGATATGGTTTGACTGTATGTCCCCCACTTAAATCTCTTGTTGATTTGTAATCCCCAGTGTTCGGGGCAGGACTGGTGAAAGTGATTGGATCATAGGGGTGGATTCCCCCTTGCTGTTTTCATGATAATGAGGGAGTTCTCATGAGATCTGGTTGTTTAAAAGTGTGTCGCACTTTCCCCCTTTCCCCTTCATTCTCTTCCTCCTACTCCAGCCATGTAGGAAATGCTGGCTTCCCTTTGCCTTCTGCCATGATTGTAAGTTTCCTAAGGACTCCCAAGCCATGCTTCCTGTACAGGCTGTGGAACTGTGAGTCAATGAAACCTCTTTTCTTTATAGATTACCCAGTCTCACATAGTTCTTTACAGCAATGTGAAAACGAACTAATAAAGTAGGTGAAGTTTAAAATAATGAATGGCAGCTGACAACCTTGGTGTGGGTGCATAATAGGGAGGACTAGTGTCTGCAGCAGCTGAGGAGCAATGTCTTCTTGTGAGATATCCTACTTTTAAAATATTGGCAACCAATCTGACTCAAGAGCACTCATGGAGTTAAACTAAACTGTTATGGACTGGGTCCAGCCCAAGGGCCACCATTTAGTCTTCTCTATCGTAAATGGTGAGATAGTCAAGGATGGGGATGAATTTATTCCTTCCTGTTAACTGTGGAATCACTTGGCACAATGCCTAAGTAGGCACTCATTTTTCTTTTTTTAATCAAAAGTTCTCAGCAAGCTATAAGCCAGACATTAGCTAAGAAGAAATACAATATAATGCCAAAAGATCAACATAAATTTTGTTATGATTTTGTTTCCCAAAATAAGAAAAGAGATTTGGTAGACATCATATTTTTTTGTCAGTAATCATCTTATAGTTCTTGACTACTTATATATCCCAGCATTTTATTTTGTCTCTACTATTACAACAATGTTATTATTACCCATTCCTTTGCCTAGTTTCTCACACAGTTTTAATATGGCACTTATGACCCTTGTTTCATGATAAATGGTTTTCATATGTCTACTATAGTAGTTGAAAAACTCCAATTATTCTGCAGTTTTGTGTATGTGATAGAGTCAGCCACAGAGTTAGAATCATAAAATTTGTCAGGCCAAATCTGAGTTTTATTTCATAGAGATTGGTTTCAGGGTTGTGTAAACAATTGCAAAGATGATTTTAAAACCCTTTTATATTGTATCCAGCAAATAGTTCCCCCAGTATTGGCCTAAAAAGTTTGGAATTCTAAGCTGATTTTCTAAAAGCTCCCAAGAATTGTAGGTTATGTGGTTAAATATTAGATCGTACTCTGAATGTGTTTATAAGAATTTACTTAACACCTTAGGTGTTAAAATGGGCTAACAGAGAGCTTCATGTAATGCCTTTCATTCTGTTTGTGCATTTTTGATTATTGGAAAATGCAATGAAAAATAAGTGGGTATCATTAAGAAGTATAAGAGAGAGCGTAAGTATTTGTCCTCTAGGAAATTATAAGTGGATAGCAACAGAAAATTGTTCATAGCTGAATTGAAGAATAGATTGAGATTCTTGAGATTACTATATGCTGGTTATAAAATGCCACACATTAAATTAGCAATTGAGAAAAAGACATGAAAGTAATAGACACATTGATGACTTTTGGCAATAAGTATAGAATAAATGCTTTGTATTTGTTTATTGAGGTATAATTTATATGTCGATTTTATCCTGTTTAGGTGAGCAGTTCTATGAATTTCAACAAATGTACAGTTGTCTTTTGGGATTCAGAGGATCAGCTCCAGGACTGCCGCCATGTAACTAAATCAGCACATATTCAAGTCCTACACTGGAAACAAAGTGTTGGCGCTCTGTATCTTTCACAGCCACAAGTATTTTTTATTGTGTTTGATTTAAAATAAGCCACACATAAGTGGACCAAGGCAGTTCAAACTCATGTTGTTTAAGAGCCAACTGTATACAGTTGTGTAAGCAACCACTACAACCAAAATAGAGCATATCTCCACCATTCCCCCAAATCTTCCACTTCTTGATATAGTCAATCTCCTCCTTTTACACCCCCAGCTCCTGACAACACAAATCTGATTTCTTTCCCAATTGATATGGTTTGGTTCTGTGTCCCCACCCAAATCTCACCTTGAATTGTAATACTCACCATGGGTCAAGGGTGGGACCAGGTGGATATATGGGGGTGGTTTCCCCCATACTGTTCTCACAAAATCTGATGGTTTTATAAGGGGTTTCACCCTTTGCTCGGGTCTCATTCTCTCTCCTGTCACCATGTGAAGAAGGACATGTTATCTTCCCCTTCTGCCACAATTGTAAGTTTCTTGAGGCCTCCCCAGCCCTACGGAACTGTGAGTCAATTAAGCCTCTTTTCTTTGCACATTACCCAGTCTTAGGCAGTTCTTTATAGCAGCATGACAGTATTCTAATACACCAATAATTCTGACTTTTCTAAAATGGCATAAAAGGAGCTGATAAATGATACAGGCTTTTGAGTCTGGCTTCTTTCACTTTAATGCTTTTGAGGTTCACAGCTTTTGTTGCATACATCATTGTTCCTTTTTGGTGCTGAGTGGTATTCTATTGTATGAATATACTGCAATTTGCTTATCTGCTTACCAGTTGGGAGATATTTCGGTTGATTTGAGCTTTTGGAGATTATTAAGAAAGCCTGTATAAACCTTGTTAATGGATTCTTGTTTAGACACATCTTCATTTGTCTTGAATAAACAAATACCTACACGTGCATTGCCATGTCATATAAAAGTGTATGTTTAATTTTATAAGAACCTGCCAAATTAGTTGTACTAATATGGCTGTGCCATTTAGGATTCTCATCAGGAATGCATTGGAGTCCCAGTTGCTCCACATAGAATATATGCTTTTTATAAATTTTAAACTAAAATTTCTGCCTCAGATATAATGTATCTTCATATAAAATACATTATGTTTGAGACAGAAATTCTTATTTAAAGTTTATAAATTTATAATATATCTGAAAATACATTATAGTTATAAAACATACCAATTTTTAATATAATGTGTCTGAGGATACATTATATTAAAAACTGATATGTTATATTGGAATTGTGTAATATTTTACAAATACATGATGGCTAAAGTGAAAGTAAGCAGCAGGTTGAATTAATTCCATTTCTCTTATGAGTTACCGGAGGCTAAAACATGTGTTTGTATGTGAGGACAATCGTTTTTATATCATTTAAAATTTTGGTCAGTCATTCAGTTTCCTAAATACATAGAAGGATGAGTTCAGGAAAGTTGCCAGAGCCTCATTAATGTTTAAGCCTCAAAGTTCCAACGTGGTTACCAAGGCCAGTCTGTCTTTATGTGGAGCAGGTGGCAGCCCATGCAAAGAACAGCTTGGATGAGCTGGTTTACTTCATAACATTTCCAAGACGATGATAGTTCTAATATAAGTAGAATTGACCTGTACATATAAGGCAGGTCATTTAAACTAAACTGGATTTTCAGTTGCCCTTTGAGGCACTCCGTAAGGTGGCAATGGGACTTAGGAGTAAAATTCGACTTCCCTAAAATTCCAGAATCAATACTATCTTATATACAGTGTATAATACTTGTGTTTTGATAATCTTCTATTCGTTCTCGGGGGAAAACACCATAAATGAAAGTGATGTTTTCATAATAGAGGCATTTGGGTTTATTCTTTTTGTGGTCATTTTCTTAGGACTAGTATTTTAGAATAATTTACCAAGCTTTTTTGCAAGACTAAAATATAGGGTTAAAGTATGGTTAAACCTTAACAGTCATAACTTTGTTCCTGAAGTGTGATTATTATCAAAAACTCTTTTAAAAATGCTTTTCTTAAATATTCAAAAGAGATTGAGACTATCATACAAATGGACAATTTTAGTTTCTCAAATTGTAAGTATTGTTCATTAATTCTCAAGAATGCTAACATTTAGAGGTTAGCAAATTGAAGATATTTTGGTAAAAATTATGATTAAATTATGTATTAGAGCAAACCCAACTGTCTTCTGTCTTGGATTGTTTCTGTCTTCCCATTGGCCTTGAATGCAGATAGAAACAATATTAAAATACTTCTCATGCAACATGAAGTAAACTCCAAAGGAAAAATGCCTTGAGCAAATCACATTCTGTAACCTGTTATGGCCCTCTCTGGGTTACAGAATTTTGTCTTAAATTTTCATAAATAGCCAATTCTTTAATTTGTGACTATATAAAGACAATAAAAAGTCTTGGAACAATTGACTCCAAACACCAGAATGGAGCTATGAATGTGTATATATCCCTAAAACTGGTTTACAGCTACTTATATGTACAACAGCCTCACTCTCTGTGAAGTGGGATGTTAATATCAATTTTCTATTCCTTCTCATTAATAAGATAATGATAATCATGAGGAGTGAGGCCAAGTCAATAGTATTTATTTTTATTTACCCTACTTTCTTCTTTCTTTTGCTGTTTCTTCTAAGCAATTTGTTAGCATGTTCTGTGTTTTATTGCAGTGGGATTTACATGTATGGGTACAGGACATTAATTGGTGATTAATTTATATTTGTGCCTTTTCCCCAATTGTTCACCCAACTCTATTTTAAAAAATAAAACAGAGTACGTTTTTCTGTAGTATGTTCTTTCAAATTCTGTCTGCTAGTTTAGGTTTATTGAAAATAATTGTATGAGTTTGGACTAAACATTCTTTATACATTTTTGTTTTCTCTGCCTATAATGCCTTTCACTCTTGATGGTGGTGGGAAAAAGGATGCATTTGTATGTTTGGAGAGACTCATTGTAAAACAGCAGGACACTTCCTGTACAACACCATTAAATGTTGTTCAAACAATGTCAGGGGGACTATATTTGCCCACTAGTTCTATGCAGAAACATTTCCCAAATTAATTAATTTCCTGAGTGACAAATCAGGGAGAAAATCCTGGTGGACCTCAAGAAAGGGTAGAAAGTTGGAGAAAAGTGTTAAGAGGTTTGAGGTCAGCAATTTGACCTTTTAAAACTTTCTTTCATAAGGAGAATGTCAAAAAATAATGTTTGTGGTAACTTCAAATGAAGGATAGAGCTTGAAAAGTAAAACTTCAACTCCCACATATAACATTTGTGAGGAAAATGAAATGAAAACATATGTTCATATAATAATGGGAAAACATAATGTATTTTCTAAGTTTGAGTTTGCTAGAAGTTCTTTATTATTAAATTATGCTGGGATTCCTAGTAAGCATGCAACACATTTGCATAAGTATTAAAATAATTCATCATGATCAATTCTGTTACAGTAAATCTCAACCCTAATCACAATCTACCATACACTACAGTGGTTCATCTATATGTGGTATTTCATATTTTACTAAGTTTTGGTGGAACTGCAGCTCCTGCAGCAGCACAAATGTCATCTGAGTTCACTGTGATTAATGTGGCCCTGAAGGAGATCTAATCACGATTAGCCAATTTCATAAAGTGTTACAGAATCAGTGTCATGTGAGAAACATTTTAAAGCCCTTAAAACTGTATATCCTAGCAAGTAACTCTGGTAGAAAGTCTAGGAGGATGAGGAGGTTTAATTTGGGAAACAGATGACCGAGGAGGATGAGGGAACAATTATTTGCCTTCAAATACTTAAAGGACCAGAAGGGAACAACACAAATCTAGAACTAATGGCTGAAAGTTATAGGGCAGTGGATATCAATCTAATATACTGAAATTTCAAAAATGGAAACTTATCAGAAATGCAGTGAGCTCTATGGGTCTAATAGGCTCAATGAAGTATGGAGGTTTCTGTTACTAGGAGTATTCAAGGCAAGATTACCACTTCTGGAGACTACTGCAAAGTAATTTTTTAATGGCACAGAAGGTTATATTTGGGTACATTTTAAATTCCTCTTCATCCATTCCATAACTTAATTTCCTTTACCACATAAACACATTTCTTATTTTTATTTTTTATTTTATTTTTTTAGATATTGGTGGAGGCTTCAGTGGGAGATGGCTTCACTGGAGATATTGCGATTGATGATCTGTCATTTATGGACTGCACCCTCTACCCTGGTAAGAGAGAACATTTTAATTTGGGGTTATTTCTAAATCTGTTTACTTGGAAAACTTGCAAGGAAATCAATATTTCATTTCTACAAAATTTCCAACATGACCTTGCTTTTATTCTTTTTCTCAAAACTATTAACTCTGGAAAAGATTTTTTTAGATCCTTGCTAGTAATTAGCTTTAAAGTGTCAAACATAGTCAAGATGTTTGAATCACTTATGTCTATGGCTTATCACATGCAAAATACTAGAAAATCATGTCTGAAGTTAAAATGTAATTCCATTATATTTAAGGAGTTACAATAACCAAACCATTTGCCTTATAATTACATCACATTGGATACTTTATTAACCTCTCAGATTACCCTCGGGAGGCACTTTAAATATTTCTAACAATTGTTGTCAACCATTTCCTCACTATTTTATGGACTTATGTCTATTAAAATGACATAAATGACATATTTTCCAGATATATATCGATTTTCAAACTTTCCCCTAACTCCAGACTCATATACTCACTACCTACTCAACAGCTTAACCTGGATGTCTAGAAGGCATCTTAAAGATAATGATAGAAAATAACCTAAAATAAACACAACCCAGGCCTTGAATAGTGTTATGAGGAGAAACCCATTCTGAGAAGTGCATAGTGATCTAACAAGACTGGATATTAAACTAATGGAGTTTGGCACTCAGACTGAGAGCTCTTAAAGTGCACGACAAGAGGGAACATGATCTCCTCCCTGGAGTGATCAGAGGCTGGGGCCCAACAACATTCTCAATTGCCGAAAACTTAACATCCATCCCTGCTCTATCATCTTAGCCTCACTGGTCTGCGGAGCACCAGCTCCATCCCATGCAGAGTCAGGGGATGGGGCTGATTCCAATATTTTCAGTTGTAGCTATGTGACACAGCTCTGATCCTACCCACCACTCAGCATCCTAACAGGATCGATTGGTGTCACCACTGTGTGTCATGGTTTTCATAGAACTCTGGAGACAGCCGAATCCCTCTCTTGAAGGCTAGTAAAACAAGAGGCAGAATTGAACATATTTACTTTTACCTCTCAATGCCTAAAAGTGAATTCCTGATTACCAGTTGCCTCTCAATCCTGCCACTCCTGTATACCTCCCTATCTCAGCAAATGACAGTTTATATCTAGCTGCTTATTCCATATTAACAAATCTGGTTTATATTAACAAATTTGGTTTAGTACCCACTCCTCATTGCCCTCACCACTTTCCCCGTGGTCCAAGCAACCAGTGTCTATGCATGGATTATTGCAATTGCTTTTTAAATGATATCTGCTCCTACCCTTGAGTGCTGTATTCTGAAAACAGCAGCCCACGTTTCTTTTCAAACTTAGATGAGATTAGGCCATTCTATTGTCAGAATCTTCCTATGACTTTCTATCTCATTCAGAGCAAACCTCATACTAATGATAGCTTCCAAGGAATAAATGACTAACCCCTTATACCTCTTGAATTCAGCTTTCACCAGTGTATATCTCATTCACTTTTTCCTACTACAAAGGTCTCTTAGCTAATACTTGAGCACTTCAGCCAATTTATGGTGTATTAGTCCATTCTCACACTGCTAATAAAGACATACCCGAGCCTGGGTAATTTATAAAGAAAGGTGATTTAACTGACTCACAGTTCTACATGGCTGTGAGGGCCTCACAATCATGGCAGAAGGTGAAGGAGGAGCAAAGTCACATCTTACAAGTTATAGGCAAAGAGAGTGTGTACAGGGTAACTCCCCTTTATAAAACTATCAAATCTTGTAAGACTTATTCACTTTCACAAGAACAGTGTAGGAAAGACCTGCCCCCGTGATTCAATTACCTCTCAATGGGTCCCTCCCATGACATTTGGGAATTATAGGAGCCATAATTCAAGATGAGATTTGGGTAGGGACACAGCCAAACCATATCATATAGTTAGGGCTTTTCCATCTGCTTTCCCCTGTTCCTGGAACAGGTTTCCCACAGATGTCTATCTGACTCCCTCCCTTACTTCCTTCTGGTCTCTGCCAGAGTTTCTTCTTCAGGGAAGCCTCCTCTGAACACAACACAACACAGTTTCTTTCTTATCTGGCATTTTCTATTTCTACTCCTGGTGTTATTTTTCTCCACATCACCTATCACCCTTATGGTTAAATTTCTATTTTCCCCCATAATGATGTTAGTTGCATGAGAGCAGGTATATCACCTCTTCACTGTTTAATCTCCAATTCCTAGAACAGTATTTGACACATACTAGTACTCAACAAATACTTGTTGGATGGATAAGTAGGTAGAGGAATGTCAATAATTTTAGGTGTTTTATATACTCTCGTTATATATTTTAGTTTAGTTTTAATATTATTGCTAAAATATTAAGTATTTCTATGTGCCAGATACTATAGTATATGTCAGTCAGCTTTTGTTGAAAGCCAAGTCTCAGTAGCTTATGACTACATTTATTTCTTGCTCTCAAGCGTGTGGGTTGGCAAAGAGAATAAGAGCAAAGAAATAGACAGACAGATAGATAGACAGACAGACAGATCTTAATCATATCTCTGTGTAATTTTATGTAGCTCTAAGCTATGTGTCTCTGTTTCATGTGGTCCTATCTCTCTGAGACCATGGCTAAAAGACCAAGTCCCTATTTGACACATTTCATAGAGGATGGAAAAAAAAGCATATTTGAAATTTCAACTGGGACATGGTATACATCTTACTGTGTCTGTTCATGTTCATTATCCATTGATCAGATCCTAACAATGGGGCAGAGAAGTATTTTCCACCTACAGGGAGCTCAGCAGGGGTAGGGGAGATAGAAAATCTTTACAAGAAAGAGAGGTGATGTGTACGGACAATATTACAACCGGCCATTCATACATATTTTATTTTACTTAATCTTACAATGTTTTAAGAGTCTAGAAGAGTGCCTGGTCCATCATAGGTGAATAGATGTTGTACGTGGGGCAGGATTAATGCCTTTATTATACCAGTTTTATGGAGGAAATTTAAAAGGAGATAAGGTGCTCAAGGGTACCTAGCTGTAAAGTGGCAGGACACAGTCACTGCTTCTTGGAACCATAATGTTCACCACTAGTATTATAGGGCTCATCAAACACACTAAACCTGAAAGGAAGAGGCTACAATCTCCAGTTTACAGATATGAAAAATTAAAGACATAAGTAGCGTGGATGAGAATACAAAATTAAGGATTGGACCGTGATTTTACCTAAGCTGGTATGATTTCAGTGGCCAGGGCTTTCCCCACATTGCCCCCAAATCTGAGATTAGAGAGAATCACTGTCACCTCAGAGTGAGAAGAGAACAAAAAAAGAACACAGGAAAGAAACACAAGTCACCATTGAAGCTATTGTTGCCCTAATTATCCGGCTAAATCCATTCTGTGGCTCACAGTTCCCAGGGGAGGTAAAACAGCTACTAGAAGCATAGGCAGAGATGCGAAATATCAGTTACTGAGTGTTGGTCCTAATTTTCTGTTTCAAGTTTTGGAAGAAAATTAAAAAAACTTGAAAAACTGTAGGAGCTGTGTTTTTTGCAATGGCATAACAAAATAAACTATGGGTCAAAACCACAAGGCTTGTTGAATCCATAGGTTTGATAAAGGAATTTGATAAAGGAATCTTACCATAAAATGAAACAAAAATACAAATTGAGCTCTACGTAAAAAAAAAAAAAATGTTGCTCTTGATGCTTTCCAGTCATTTTTTTTTTCATAGCATCATGTTATCTGAAGTAAGAATCATGCTTGTAACTTCACTAAGGGGCATTGATTTCCTTTTAATATTAACTGATTATTTGTTTATAGCATTTTTCTTCTTTGGCCAATAAAACAAAGCAAAATAAATAAAAACTCAAAGTCACATACACACAAACCAGAATGTTGACCTAATCCCCAAGATGTGGGTTTCTATCTTACCTACAACTTTTATTTCATAGAAAATGACTGAGCAGTAGATTATTTTACTTTTCTTCGGTACTTCAAAATCAACCTTTTCCCCTCGTGCCTGCCTTGTAATTTTAATGAAAGCAGTGTTCTCCAGCAACCTGGGCTTGAATTTCCGCAGTCATCTTTGACTTTCTTCTTAAACCTCTTCGGTTGTAAATTCCACTGACTACAACTGCAAGATATTTCTCGGACCTTCTGTTTTTTTCCATTACTGTAATTCAAGTCAGTGTTGACTTGAATGAAAAACAAATATTAGACCAAAAATGTTATTAATATTCCCCAATAGTTTTTATGCCCTTAAATTAGTTTATTTTTACTTTGTCTTAAAACATCATCATTTGCTCTTCCAAGTCTTCTCTCTCATATTCTGAGCTATAGCTTTTTTCTAATTTAATTTTCAAATCATTCTCAATTATTAATTATACCTGATTTGTTTCAATACTTTTATAATATTGTTAATTTATTTTTCCTACTTTATTAAGATATAATTGGCAAAATGGTATATAGTCAAGGTGTACAATATGATGTTTTGACATGTCTATATATTATGAAATAGTTACCACAATCAAACTATTAGTAATTGACACATCTCTAACCTCATATAGTTACCCATCCTCTGTGTGTGTGTGGTAAGAGAACTTGGCTGGGCCCGGTGGCTCATGCTTGTAATCCTAGAACTTTGGGAAGCCGAGGTGGGCAGATCACCTGAGGTCAGGAGTTCAACACCAGCCTGGTCAACATGGTGAAACGTGATCTATACTAAAAATACAAAAGTTAGCTGGGCATGGTGGCACACACTTGTAATCCCAGCTACTTAGGAGGCTGAGGCAGGAGAATTGCTTGAAACTGGGAGGTGGAAGTTGCAGTGAGCCAAGATCATGCTACTGCACTCCAGCCTGCGCGACAGAGCAAGAGTCTGTCTCAAAAAAAAAAAAAAGCACTTAAGATCTACTCTCAGCAATATTCAGCTGTACAATATCTTGCTGCTGACTATAGTCACCAGAACTTATTCTTCGGATAACTGAAAATTTGTACCATCTTACCAACATATCTCCATTTCTTTCATCCCTCGACCTCTGCTAACTACCTCTCTACTCTGTTCTGTGAGTTCAACTTTTAGATTCCTCTTACATGTGCAATCATGCAGTATTTGCTTTCTGTGTCTGTCTTATTTCACTTAGTGTAATGGACATGGCATTATTCTAATTTCATAAAGACAGGGTTTCTTGATTTTTTTAAAGCTGCATAATGTTCCAATGTACATATATATTAGATTTTCTTTATCCATTCATCTATCTCCATACATGTAAGTTGTTTCCCTATTGTAGCTATTGTGAATCATGCTGCAATGAACATGGGAGTTCATTGGAGTCCAGATGTCTCTTTGAAATAGTGATTTTATTGCCCCTGGATATACACCCAGAACTGGGATTGCTGGATCATGTGGATAGTTACATTTTAAATTTTTTGAGCAACCTCCATACTGTTTTTCATAATGGCTGTATCAATTTACATTCCTACCAACGGGTATAAGTGTTCCCCTTTCTCCACATCTTCACCAACACTAGCTATCTTTTAACTTTTGATAATAGACATCCTAACAGATGAGAGTCAATATCTCATTGTAGTTTTGATTTGCATTTTCCTGATCATTACTGATAATAAGTGCCTTTTCATATACGTGTTGTCTATGTCTTCTTTGGAAAAAAATGTCTATTCAGGTATTTTGCCCCTCTTAAAATTGGATTATTTGTTGTTGTTTTTTGTTTTGTTTGTTTTTGCTGTTGAGTTGTATAAGTTTCTTATGTAGTTTGATATTAACTCCTTATTGGTTATATGGTTTGGAAATACTTTCTCTTGTTGTGATTTTTGTACATGATGTAAGATAAGAGCCCAATTTCATTTTGCTTTGCGTGTAGATATCCATTTCTTTAACACCACTTATTGAAGAGATTATTTTTTCCCATTGCATATTCTTGTCACTTTTTTTATTGATTACTTGACTTTATATGTGTGGGCTTATTTCTGTGCTTTCTATTATGCTCCATTGGTCCATGTTTCTGCTTTTATGCAAGTACCATGATGTTGTGATTACTACAGCATTGTAATATAATTTGAAATCGGGAAGTATGATGCCATCAGTTTTTTTCTTCTTGTTCAAAATTGCTTTAGCTATTTGGAATCTTTTGTAGTTCTCTATGAATTTTTGTCTTAGAGGCAAAGATTTGAGGATCTTAGAGGAAAAGCTTTTAACTTTTTACCATTGAGTGTGATGTTAACTTTGGGCTTGTACAGGGGTTCGCTTTTACCCACATCCTCCCAATACTTGTTAAAAGTTTTAAGACTGTTACTGTATTAAAGATCATTTCTTCTATTCCTAATTTGTTTGGAGTTTTTATCATGAAAGGATGTTAAATATTGTCAAATGCCTTTTCTACATTTTTTGACGTGATCATAAGATTTTAAGCCTTCATTCTGTTAATGTAATGTATCACATTTATAAATTTTCATATGTTGAACCACCTTTATGTCCCAGGGATAAGTTCCACTTGGTCATAATATATGATCCTTTTACACTGTTATTGAAATCAGCTTGCTAGTATTTTGTTGAGGATTTGCGTCTATATTCATCAGTCATATTGGCCTGTAATTTTCTTTCCTTGTAGTCTCCTTTTCTGGCTTGGAATCAGGCTGAATTTTTTTTTTTTACTTTTTCTTTTTTTTTTTTTTTTGAGACGGAGTCTTGCTCTGTCGCCCAGGCTAGAGTGCAGAGGCATGATCTCGGCTCACTGCAAGCTCCGCCTCCCAGGTTCACGCCTTTCTCCAGCCTCACCCTCCCAAGTAGCTGGGAGTACAGGCGCCCACCACCATGCCCAGCTAATTTTTTGTACTTTTCGTGGATCCGGGGTTTCACTGTGTTAGCCAGGATGGTCTCGATCTCCTGGCCTCGTTATCCGCCTGCCTCGGCCTCTCAAAGTGCTGGGATTACAGGCGTGAGCCACCACGCCCAGCCCAGGCTGATCTTAAAAAATGAGTTTGAAAGTGTTTCTTCCTCTTCAGTTTTTGGAGGAGTTTGATAAGGATTGGTTTGAATTCTTTAAATGTTTGGTGGAATTTAGCAGTGAATCCATAGGGCCCTGGACTTTTCTTTGGTGGGAGATTTTTGGTTAATTATTCAATCTCATTACTCATAATTCATCTGTTTAGATTTTTTTATTTCTTGTTGATTCCATCTTGGTAGGTTGTATGTTTGTAGGAATTTATCCATTTCTTTAATGCTATTCAATTTCTTGGAGTATAATTGTTCATAGCAGTCTCGTATGATCCTTTGTATTTCTGTGGCTTCAGTTGTAATGTCTATTTCTGATTTTATTTATTTGGGTCTTCCGTTTTTTTATCTAAATGGTTGTTAATTTTATCTTTTCAAAAAATTAATTTGCAGTTTCATTGATCTTTTTATTTTTTTCTTCATTGTAATTATTTTTGCTCTGATCTTTATTAGTTCCTTCTTTCTATTAACTTGGAGCTTAGTTTGTTCTTTTTCAAGTTCCTTGAGGTATAAAGATAGATTGCTTATTTGAGTTTTTTTATTTCTGATTTTTTTTTATTTTTTAGGTATTCAGTACTATAAACTTTCCTCTTAGAACTGCTATTGCTGTATCCCATAAGTTTTGGTATGTTGTGTTTCCATTTTCATTTATCTCAGATTTTTTATTTCATTTTGATTTCTTCTTTGACCTACTGGTTTTTAAGGAGTGTGTTGTTTTAATTGCCATGTTTGTGAATTTTCCAACTTTTCTCCTGTCAGTGATTTCTAGTTTCATACCATTGTGGTTAGAAAAGATGCTGGATATGACTTCAAACTTCCTAATTTGTTAATGCTTGTTTTGTGAACTAACATATTATCTATCCTGGGGAATGTTCTGTGTGCTCTTGAGAAGGTGTATTCTGCTGCTGTTGAATGAAATGTTTTGTATATGACTGTTAGGTCAATTTCCTCTAAAGTATCATTTAAGTTCAATGTTTCTTAATTGATTTTCTGTCTATATGATCTATCCATTGTTGGAAGTGGGATATTGAAGTCCTTTACTATTATTGTTTTGCTGTCTCTTTCTCCCCTCAGATTTATTAATATTTGCTATACATTTGGGTTCTCTCATATTGAGTACATATATTTATAATTATTATATCCTCTTGATTAATTGCTATATATTTATATAATGACTTTTTGTCTCTTTTTACCATTTTTTGCTTAAAGTATATTTTGTCTTACGTAAGTCTAGCTTCCTGTGCTCTTTTCTGGTTTGCATTTGCATGAAATGTGTTTTTTGTTCTTTCAGTTTTAGTATATCTGTGTCCTCAAAGTGGAAGTGAGACTCTTGTACGCAGCACACTATTGGATATATATATTTTTTAATCTGTTAAGACATTCTATGTCTTTTTGTTGTAGAATGTAATTCTCTTACATTTAAAGTAATTATTAATAGGCAAGGACTTACTATTGCCATTTAAAAAATTCCTTCCTAGCTGTTTTGTAGATCTTTTGTTTCTTTCTCTCTTGCTATCTTCCATTGTGATTTGATGATTTTTCTGTAGTGGTATGCTTTGATTGCTTTCTCTTTACCTTTTGTGTATTTACTATAGGTTTTTGCTATGTGTTTAAATAAGGCTTACAAAAACCAGCTTATACTTACAACAATTCATTTTAAGCTGATAAAAACTTTATTTTAATTCCATACAAAAATCCTACACGTCTTCCCACCCCAACATTTATGTTTTTAATTTCACAATTTACATCTTTTTATATTTATAATATTTAAAAATAATTCTAAATTCAGAATACAGAATACACACTAGTACTGTAATGATAATATGTAAATCACTTATAATTCTAAACACTAAAAGATAAATGTTATTAAAAATAACTATAGCCTCAGTAATTTGTTAATGGATATGCAATATGTAAATAAATTCCTATTTTTAATCTAATCCATTAGGCAAAATTAATTACATTTCTAGTAGGAACTTAGCCATGTAATACATTTCTACAGTTCTTTGCATAGCTGTAAAATGATGTTGTCTATTACCTGAGGAGACCACGGTGAGGAATGATGACAAAGTTAAAGATATTTCCTTATATCTTGAATCAGATCTTCAGTTTAGATTAAGAATTGCTCTGAGACATTTATATTAAAAAGTGTGTATCTCAAAGGAAGTATTTGCTTTTCATTATTCTTTCTGTCCTTCATTAGAAAGGCCAGAATTATATTTTCTTCAGCTGAGCATATATGACAGGAATTTTCTTTCTTGCACCAAGGATTAATGGTGAGATAGCTAGTTTATTTAGAAAAATAAAACACTGACTACATCACAAAATACTGTCTGCAAATTGAAATATAATTTATGTGCTCTTTATTCTCTTTTAAATTTTCAGATTTCAGCATGCACATTAGAATTGTTAGTTACTAAAATTATTAGTTATTACAATTTAAGTATTATATGAATATCCATGTTTACATTATTATTAGTATTTTGTTTTCCCCAGGAACTAAAGCAGTGGCACATTGTACAATTGATGATGCCTTCAAATTGATAAAATATGATGACTATTTTAAGGACGCTTAACATAATTTTTATGATGTCCTCCCCCACCCCTCAGACATTAAATGTGTTGTTTTGTCGTTGTTGAACTGGGTTGATTACATTTTTGGCATCCCTTCTCGTTAGCTTCAATGTCTCACCAGCTTTATTTACAAATGGTGTTTAAGTCTTCCTTTATTCTGCAGAGATGAATGTTTGTTTCAGTGTGGATCAAAAAGCAAGGGGAACAGGGTAAATACTATTGGCTTTACTTTTAAGATATCACCTGCAGCTTTTCATCTTCTAATACGCTGTTTGGCGTGTTCATTATATTTGTCTCCGAATAATAAATTACATGAAAGCACTGTGTTTTTAAATATGCCTTTCTTTTGTATTTTTCTAAAGGAGGAGTAGACTCAGAAGAAAATACCAGATTATTGGAAAGTTTTGCAGTTTAAAGTAAGATTTCAGGGGAAAAATAAAGAAATTTGAGCCTTGGTGATTGCAATCTTAAATATTCTGGTTTTAGCTTCTTTGGTGTAGTCTGTAAATTGATTTAGCATATATATAGGGAAAAAAATTTGGCCAAAGTCTGCGATATGTTCAATTAACAGTTTTATTGTGTTCTTAGAAAATAAAATTGAACAAATTATTCACTTAACTTATTTTAAAGTTAAAACTTTTACATTGTTTCACATTCTCTCTTAATTGAGAGAAATGCTAAATGTTAAACATGGAGAAGGTTGTCTAAATGGTTAGTTCACAGCTTGGAAATTTTCCATCTGCTACTTCAGTCATTTGTAGTCACATTCAAATATAGTAGAATGCCTGTAAAGAAGGAAAATGTCATTGAATCTTTGTTATAAAGCAGAAGTATTTCAAAAATTGCTGATTGGCTACCGGAGACAGAAAAAAAAAAAGCACTGCATAGTTTGTGGCAAACAGCTATAACACAGTTGTTATAATAGTATCCAAAGAATAGCTATGCTTTCATAAAACCTTTTCACCTGGAAAGTATATCTAACACAGACACTTCCATAAAATCATACTAAACATAGTTCTTTCAGCTTGTGAGTATAACTCCAATTTATTGTACTAAGTGAAATAGAAGAAATGTATGATATTCCCCAAAAGCTATAGATATTTAAACATTTTAAATTTTCTAAAGAGACTGTTTAAGCTTCAAATACGCTTTTACATTTTTATATTAAATATATTTCTTAACTCAAAAAGTCACAGGGAAAACATGCGTTGTTAGCTACAGATAGATATAAAGTACAATGATTCATATTAGTCAAGCAATTCATTCAGTAATCATATGTCTAAAGTTGGTAATAATTTATCAAGGACTAGAGATGTTAAAATGTTGTTTTTATTTGCTTAATTATCAGTGTGGGAATGGCTGTAGGGAGGGGAGTTTAGTATAAAACAAGTTGGAAAATCTATTTTACCAGAGAGAATATATTAATGTAGCCTGAAGTTTGTCATATTTGTTACAGTGAAGTTACAGAGCGAGGAGTTAGATCACTGAGTCCATTTGGAGCCTGAGACATCTACTTATGAAATCTTCCACATGACAGATGTGCAGGTAGTTTGGTTCCCCTGTGGCTCAGAGATGTGGAAGAAGATCAGATCAAACCAGACTAATCTCTGCTTCTTAGTGAGTGCAAACTTCAGTCATATGCATTTCATCTTTTCAATTTTTGTTTCATCTGCAAAGATTTTAATGTTCTTTGTTTAAAGAGACTTAAATCTATCATTGCTACCAACTTTAGCCTTATTCTAAGCAATTATAGGCCAACAAAACCCTATAAGCTTTGTAATAAGTTGAATATTTGCCCCACTCCACAATGCATATCTTGAAACCTTAATCCCCATTGAGATGGTATTTGGAAGTGGGGCCTTTGAGAGGTAATTTGGAGTAGATTAGGTCATGAGGATGAGGTTCTCATAATGGGATTAGTGCTCTTACAAAAAGAGGATGAGACAGGAGCTCTCATGCGCTCTCTCGCTCTCTTGCTCTCTGTTTCTATATACTGCATAGTCATTTCTAGCATCACCTGAGTTAAGAGTGTGATACTTTAGAAAATACTCTTCTAAGTATTTGCAAAGTTAAATGAGTTGACCTCATGTCCCTTAGAGGAAAGTCTAAACAATGTGTGAGGACCAGAGAGTCCATCAGGAATCTTGCAGTACTTGTCATGCCTCAGTCACACATGAAGAACTGGCCTGACCATGTTTCTGGATTCTATTTTACTTCCACATCACAGAATCTGTGAAATCAGCTGCAACTCCATCTTCCCAGTTACAACCACCACCAATTGCAAAGTTCAGCTCCAGAAGAAGAAAGGCTTTTCTCATTTAGCTCTTTTAGTGCTCTTCTCTTCAATGCAAGACATTGGACTTACTTGGTTTGTAAAATTTCCTCATTCTGGTGGAGTAATAAGGAAGTAATGAGAATAGGACTAAGAATTATGAACTCTTACTATGTTTTTGCTTAGAGTAGTTGTCCTTTTACTTATTCTCTGAAACCTTTTTAAGATAAAAATGAATTGTCTCTACTTTTCCTCAGTATGAACTCATCGGTCTCTCTTTCAAGTCATCCAACTCATGTCCATGATTTCTCTCTAATGATTATTCTCTAGTTAAGTTGAAATCAGAACTAAAGATGCAGTTCAGACTGCTGGTTTTGCTGAGTGTGGTGGCTCATGCCTGTAATCCCAGGACTTTGGGAGGCCGAGGCGAGTGGATCACCTGAGGTCAGGAGTTTGAAACCAGCCTGGCCAACGCGGTGAAACCCGGTCTCTACTGAAAATACAAAAAATTAGATGGGCATGGTGGTAGGTGCCTGTAATCCCGCTACTCAGGAGGCTGAGGCACAAGAATCGATTGAACTGGGAGGCAGAAGTGGCAGTGATTCGAGATCATGCCACTGCACTCCAGCCTGGGCGACAGTGAGACTGTCTCTCTCTCTTCTCTCTCTCTCTCTCACACACACACACACACACACACACACACACACAACAGACTGCTGATTTTAGTAGTATGGAAGACCAGATGACCTAAAAACTGTGACACTATTTATTCCTAGAAATGTCAACTATAACATAACGTGCATTGATTTAAATGTCAAGCTGAGCTTAAAAAGGGGAAATCTCCAGGTGAGAGAAAAAAAGAGAGAGTATTGAGAAATAGAACAGAAAGACAAAGTAAATGCCAGAGTTAGGGAGTAAGAGCATATGGGATGGACAAGATGGAGAGAAAGGGGAGAGGAGAGCCAGAAGTGAGTGAATTGCAAAAGAAGCACAATTAGGCTGATGACTGACTTCTTAACAGCAAGAACAGAAGTCAGAGGACAGATATAATTTTCAGAGTTCTAAAAACTATTAATTGTTAGCCTAAAGCAAAGCAAAACTTTTTCAGGAAAGAGGGTTAAGATGGCATTGAAAGATAACACACACACACACACACACACACACACACACACACAAAATAATATTATTTCACTGCACCAGATTCTGCAGTTCAGACAAATGAACTATGTAAATGTGAATCTCAGAAAGACACAAAATGAGCTCAACCAGGGATGTGATGAAAAATGGCAAACACATGGATAAACCTAAATATACCAATGAATGGCAAGTACATATTGTATGTTGAATGTTTATATACTGCTGGGAAGTATAGAATTACTTTGGAAACTGGTTTGGCATTATCACCTAAGGTTGAAATTGTACATACCCCGTAACCAAGCAATTCCATTTCTAGATACATAAGGAGAAATGTGCAAAATGAGAAAACAATACCTTAGAAGAATCAACCCCAAAATCATTAACGGTGGAATGGCTAACTACAATATATTTTCATATAATAAAACACTAGACAGCATTCAGAATTACTGAATTACAATATACACATTAACACTAATGAATTAAAATACTATCTTGAGGAAAATACCATATGGCGTTGGTTAAAATCTCTAATCATTATAATCTCTGTTGCTGATACAGAGAAAGCTTCCATTCATCTAAAGTTAAAAACCCAAATACCATTTTATTTAAAAAGGACCTCCCTGATGTTTACTATATTCTGTCACTATTATTAGAATTTTAAAATGTTAGGCCGGCTACGGTGGCTCATGCCTGTAATCCCAGCACTTTGGGAGGCCGAGGTGGGCAGATCACGAGGTCAGAGATCGAGACCATCCTGGCTAACACGGTGAAACCCCATCTCTACCAAAAACACAAAAAAACTAGCCAGGTGTGGTGGCACACGCCTGTAGTCCCAGCTACTTGGGAGGCTGAGGCAGGAGATTCACTTGAACCCGGGAGGTGAAGGTTGCAGTGAGCCGAGATGTCACCACTGCACTCCATCCTGGGCAACAGAGCGAGATTCTGTCTCAAAAAAATAAAAAAGTTAACTCATTTAATCACATAACAACCTAATGAAATAGAAACTGTGAGAGGATATTTGGTGCACCTGCAAATGAAAAAAAATCATAAAAGCAAATAAATGAAAAATAATTCAGTGTACTACTCACCTTGAGAGATGAGCAATGAGGGGTTAGAATCAGCAAGAAAGACACTGGAGGCTTCAAAACTATCAGGAGATTGACATTTCATAAACTGGTAGGTTCATATCTTTTATTCTTTAAAGCAGGCATATATTTTACTCATTTTTATTCATGTGTAATAAAAATTTATACATTTCATAATAAAATGTAAATAAGTGAGAAAAGTTTGTGCTGCTCAATAGACTAATCAATCAAAACTGGCTATATATATAAATTAGATTATAATCATAGATAATATACAATAAAGTCTAAAGTAAAGACTTAAATGTGCAAACCACAACTATCAAAATTTAAAAATTATGGAAACATCTTGAATATTAGAGAAAAAAATTAGAGAAACTTTAAGGCATTAATCATAGAAGAAGTGATTGATAAATTAAAGGTCATTAAATTTTTTTTTAGTTTGAAGGACACCATACAAAACAAAAAGACATTTCACAGACTAGGAGAATATATTTGTCATACAGATAAATAAGAGGATTAGAATGGAGTATGTGGAATATAAACCTGTAAATAAGAAAACTATAATCCAATTGGAAAAAGAATAGGAGATATGAACCATCAGTTATAAGCCAGAGCAAAATACCAAAGTGGCCCTTTAAAAGTATGTATTTAAAAATATTTCATTTTAAATTTTATCTTTTATTTATTTTTATTATATTTTAAGTTCTGGGATACATGTGTAGAACGTGCAGGTTTGTTACATAGGTATACATGTGCCATGGTGGTTTGCTGCACCCATCAACCGTTCATCTAGGTTTTAAGCCGCGCATGCATTAGGTATTTGTCCTAACGCTATCCCTCCCCTTGCCCTCAACCCACCACAGGCTCCGGTGTGTAATATTCCTCTCCTTGTGTCCATGTGTTCTTGTTGTTCAACTGCCACTGTGAGTGAGAACATGTGGTGTTTGGTTTTCCGTTCCTGTGTTAGTTTGCTGAGAATGATGGTTTCCAGCTTCATCCAAGTCCCTGCAAAGGACATGAACTCATTCTTTTTTATGGCTGCATAGTATTCCATGGTGTATATGTGCCACATTTTCTTTATCCAGTCTATCATTGATGGACATTTGGGTTGGTTCCAAATGTTTGCTATTGTAAATAGTGCTGCAATAAACATATGTGTGCATGTATCTTTATAGTAGAATAATTTATAATCCTTTGGGTATATATCCAGTAATGGGATTCCTGGGTCAAATGGTATTTCTGGTTCGAAATCCTTGAGGAATCGCCACACTGTCTTCCACAACGGTTAAACTAATTTACACTCTCACCCAAAATATTTCTTGATGTAAAAATTACATAATTTTTACAATCTCAATAATTTTCATAATTTCCATAATTGGGAAAATACAAATTAAAATGTCAAATGTGAAATGCAAGGATGTGGAGCAACAGGAATTCATGTTCATTGCTGGTAGAAATACCAAGTTATATAGCCGCTTTGAAAAAGGTTTGATATTTTCTTCTAGAATTAAACATAGTCTTACCATGTCATCCAGCAATCAAGTGCTTTAGTATTTACCCAAATGAGTATATTCACACAAAAAACCTAGATACAGATAGGTGTTTATAGCAGCTTTATTCACAATTGCTAAAACATGGAAGCAACCAGGATGTCCTTCAGTAGATACATAGGTAATAAACTGGATCACATCCAGAGAAAAATATTATTCAATGCTAAATAAATGAGCTGTCAAGCTGAGATATGAAGGAAATTTACCTGCCTGTTACTAAGCAGAAGAAGCCAGTATGAAAAGGCTACATACCTTATGATTCTGACAATATGACATTCTGGAAAAAAGTGAAACTATGGAGGTAGTAAAAACATTAGTGTTTGCCATTGTTTAGGGGAGAGGGTGGGATGCATAGATGGAGGATTTTTAGAGCAGTAAAACTAGTCTGCATGATACTGTAATTGCTGATCTAAGTGCTGACAGGAATAGGGTGTCAGATTTGGGGTTGATGAGAACAAAAAGATATGCCAGTGTCCAACAAGCATATGAAAACATGCTCAACATGATCAAATAAGGAAAATGGAAATCAAAACCACAATGAGACATCACCTCATACCCATTAGGATGGCCACTATCCAAATAATAAAAAATAGCATTAGTGAGACTATAGAAAGATCAAAATTCTTGTGCATTCTTGGTGGGACTGTAAAGTGGTTTAGACATTATGGAAAGCAGTATGACCATTCCTCAAAAAATTAAAAATAGAATTATCCTATGATGTAGCAATGCTACTTTCAGATACATATCCAAAATAATTCAAGCAGAATCTTGAGATTTTTGCCTCCCCTTGTTCATTGCTACATTATTCACAATAGCTAAGAGGTGGAAGAACCCAAATGTCTATTAACAGATGATTGGATAAAGAAAATGTGGTATATACGTACAATGGAATATCATGCAGCCTTAAGGGGGAAGGAAATCCCATCACATGCTACCACATAGATGCTGTGGACTGAACATATTTTCCCAAAATTTATATGTTGACATTCCAACCCCCAACGTGATGGTATTTGTATGTGGGATAATTAGGTCAGGAGAGTAAAGCTTTCATGGATGGAATCAATGCCTTTATAAAAAGACAGGAGAGAGCTTGCTTTTTCTCTCCCTATTCTCTACCATTTGAGGATACAAGGAGAAAATGGCCGTCAGCAAACCAGGAAGTGGGCCAGACACCACTTCTGCTGGCACCTTGAGCTTACACTTCCCAGCCTTCAGAACTAAGATAAATAAATGGCTGTTTAAGACACTCAGTGTGTAATGTGTTATAGCAGCCTGAACTGACTAAGACAATGGATTAACCTCGAGGACATCATGCTAAGCTAAATAAGCCAGTCAGGAAAGTACAACCATTGTAGGACTCAACTCATATGAATTATTTAAGGTAGTCAATATCATAGAAACAAATGTAGAAAGGTGCTTGCCGAGAGCTGGGGGGAGGGAGGAAGGAAGGAGAACAAGTGTTTAATGGATATAGTTTCTGGTTTTTGAGATTAAAAAAAGCTCTAAAGATCTGTTGTACAACCTTGTGAATAGCCTTAATACTATTTACCACAATAAAAACAATTAGAAAACAAACATGAGAAAATACAAATTGGTACAAACTAGTATTTGGATAAGGGTCCCTCTGAAGGCATTAGTGAAGGGGTAGAAAGAGGAAGAATGAGGTCTGAGCATTATAGAAAGGTTTTCTTTCTTTCTATTCTTTCTTCCTCATTTATTTGTTAATATAAGGATCTGAAACAATGCTATAATAACAATTTACTTAGTCTTAGTGGTGGAGTCATGTATCTATTATATAATTTTCTTAATTTATATGAATGTTTAAAGTTATTCATAATTAAAGTCATTTTTTTAAAGAAAAGATGTAATTGAATCTGAAGCAGTTCAGTCGATGTCTTCTTTGTCTCAAATGCAAAGTTATTGACACTCAATTCGCTGGGCTTCTGTCCTGCCCTGAAATGTTCTTCTCTTGAAGGAAGAATAATAAAATCAGAAATCGGCCGGGTGAGGTGGCTCACGCCTGTAATCCCAGCACTTTGGGAGGCCAAGGCGGGCGGATCACGAGGTCAGGAGATCAAGACCATCCCGGTTAACACAGTGAAACCCCGTCTCTACTAAAAATACAAAAAAATTAGCCTGGCATGGTGGCGGGCGCTTGTAGTCCCCGCTACTTAGGTGGCTGAGGCAGGAGAATGGTGTGAACCCGGGAGGCGGAGCTTGCAGTGAGCTGAGATCGTGACACTGCATTCCAGCCTGGTCGACAGAGCGAGACTCTGTCTCAAAAAATAAAAATAAAAATAAAATAAAAAATAAAATCAGAAATCAGTAAATCCTAGGTATTTGTGACTAGAAGTGTATTATCGAGCAAGTTTAAAGTAGTACAGTCAGTGAAGAACATCATATATGTGTTTCCATTTAGCTGTTTATTGAAGTTTCTGTGTATTAAGGTAAGATGATTAATTGTAAATGTCTACTTCCATAAATATACATAATATGCAGCAATTGTGAAGAATAGGAAAACATGTGTGATCCACTGTTTTTTAAGACTTTTACTGTTCTAGTAATGTGTATTTACCCTGAGCTTGGAACACAAATTTACCCATTCTCTCTTGAAATTAATGCATTTCAAAATGGCTGCCTAAATTGGAGCATAGAACATTTTTCTCAGTGCAAATGACAGTCATCTCTGTGGAATTAAAATCTTTGTCTTAAACTAAAACTTTATTATCTAAATATGGAACAAACCAGCTTGGATGAGCATGTGCTAAAGTGAAAGAACTTGACATCCTGCTTTGGTTAAAGGAAAACTTTCATTGAAATTTTGACGAAATACGTCACTTTCCAGATGCCATTTTTGATATAGGACATACAAATAAAAAGTTTACATGCATCTTCTAATGCATTTTAATTATATATTTTTTTCAGTAAAATTATGTAAGTAAATTATGCTCTGAAATGGCACAACAAATTTAGCGATCAAATTAGAAGATTATTTTTAAGACCTTGTATTTAAACATTTTAAAAGGATGATTTTCAAAGAAATTTGTTCCATATATTCCACTGAGACATATAAAATATCCATCAACCTGGCCATTGAATGTTTTGCAGTTCTCAGCAAATTCCCTCAGAAGTGATTTTTATAATCTCATTATAGATTTATTTGAAAATAATTTTTCATCAAGGCTAGTGAATTTTTCTTTCTCTGATTCAAACTCTGTCCTTCAAGATCTTCAAAGTCATCGGCATTCAGAAATGATAAAATGATTGTCTTTTTAATTTTTTTTCACATTTTATTATAACTTTGGATGCGTCAGATTTCTATGGAAGGTAATAACTTTCACCTCTAATTGGGTTCTTATTTTTGCTCAATGACTTAGACGTGAGTATATCCAACTGGATGTGAGATAAAGTTTCCAACCTGTTAGGATCTCCTTTTTTTTGTGTTGTTGTCATTGGCTTTCTATTTTAGGATAGAAAATATTTCTTTTTACATTTATTTTATTTTGATTGTTTAATTTTTTATTTTTTGTTTGGGTTGGGGGGTGGGAAGGTGGGGTCTTACTCTGTCACCCAGACCAGAGTGCGGTGGTGTGATCTCGGCTCACTGCAGCCTCAACCTCCCCAACTCAAGTGATTTTCTCACCTCAGCCTCCCACGTAGTTGGAACTACAGGTGTGGGCCACCATGCCCAGCTAATTTTTGTAGTTTTTTATTTTTGTAGAGATGAGGTTTCAACATGTTGCCCAGGCTAGTCTCAAAATCCTGAGCTCAAGTGATCCACCTGCCTTAGCCTCCCAAAGTGCTGGGATTATAGGTGTGAGCCACCACACCTGGTGAGAAAATATTTCTTATCCCTAAAAACTGACTCCTCTTCTATGTTTTATATATCTGATCTTGGGGAATAGAATGCTCATTTACTTAACAATCGATTAATCATTTCAAACTCACCCCTATGGGATCAGAATACTATTTCCTTGGTCTTAATCTCTCATGTAGACTGAGCTGTATCTGGCAGCCTAATATTCCTGGTCTCTCTTCATCCTCTTATTCATTCCTTCCCAGAGGAAGGAAGAGCAACAATGGATTGGTGAGTTTTCAAGAAGAATCTGAGTATGCATGCCTGGTCCCTCACCTCCTCTTTTCTTTTTAATGTTTACTAGCTGAGGAAATATGAAATCTGGTCAACTCTTCCTTGCTATAGTTTCACACAGGGTAGCCTGGAAGACACAGTTCGGGGTCTTATTTCTGGGTTTCACATTTTAGAAGACCACTTGTCTACAGAAATAGGACATTTTCTTCAGGATTAGCTATATCAATAAAAAGTTGATATTTTGATCTATCTTCCATCTTAGGTCTTAATTGCCTCTGCATTTGAGCTAAGAAATAAACTACTAGTTATTGGACTTTCCCCAGATTCCCAACAGCATGTAAATCCCCAGTCCTCCAGATACTGGACGTTTAGTATTGCTCAGATTTTTGCTCTTTCCTTTAAACCATCTCTGTTTTGGTTTATTAGTTGACTGGATTAAAGAAAGAGGTTAACTATTCTAACTATTATTTTTTTTCAGTGTTAGAGCAACCTACAATTCATGCTTCACACTGATGCCAAAAAGTACATCCTGAAATAGACATTTTATATCTTGTTATTTCTCCATATTTTTGTGTGTTTATTTCAGACTCCCAAGTTGATTTCAGCTGGCTCTTTATGGTAACTGTCTACTCTCCAGTTCCATATCTAATGAGTCAATCAGACGCATGCTTTATTATCATATCACCAGATATTATCGTGTTAAATTCTCACAGTATTTAAAATAAAAAAACAGTTTAATGTATTTCCATGCATTCACACAAGTTTTTTCTCATTGCCCATAAAGACCTTGTATTCTTTTTCACCTAGCAAGATGAGCTCATCAACCTTTGAAAGTCAGTTTAAGCATCAGTTTGCCAAGGCATCTTATTTGACTCCCATCTGATATTTGGTTTTCCTCTGTTTTCTTTCAATACACTGTGAAATCTTCCATTTGTTATTTTATTCATTTATCCACTCTGGTATTCATTCATCCGTCCGTCCATCCATCCATCCATCCGTCCATCCATCCATCCATCCATCCATCCATCTATCCATCTATCCATCCATCCATCTGTCCATCTATCTGTCCATTTATTCACTTGTCAATGTCAGTATACCTACCATATGCCATGGTCTGTGAATTGTGCTATGGATGCAGGGATGAAAGATACCATTCTTGCTTCCCTGGAGTTATATCTTTACCATAAATTTATCCCAAATACCTGTAATGAAAGATACATCTGACTGCCTTGTCCACTAGATGTAAACTATTTAATGGCAGAGATGGCATATTTGACTTGTGTTCTGTGCAGAAAATGCACGAGGAGAGAAGGAAAGACACACACACAATACCTTTAAGGGTAAACAAGCTTTATCCCACATAAATAGCAATGCAGATATAATAAGCAAATGATATAAGCAAATTAACATAAGCAAATTTATATAATAAGCAAATGATATAATAAGTAAATTGCAATGGGAAGGGGAGAAGGGAAAAATATATACATATTTACACTCACCAGACTATGGAGGATTCACCACCAAACTGGGAAGCAACAGCCTGGGCTCCAGAGTTGGACACTGCACTCACCAGACAATGGAGGATTCACCACTAGGCCCAGAAGCAGCGGCCTAGGCTGCAGAGTTGGCCAGTCATCCATGCACAGAGGAGGAGAGGTCTCATGAAGCTTCGGAGCAGCCTGGGACCCTAGCTCTTTTTGTAATGAGTTGTTTGGCATGAGGTCCATTCACAAGGGTCCTTTGTGACTGGGCCCAAGGAACACAAAAAGGTTGACTTGTTTTGTGACTGTCTGTTGTTTTTCAATAACTAACATATAGGAATAGATTGAAATAGAGATTTCTTCTAAACAACACTGGATGAAAGCCTGAAGGGGCTCACACAACCCATTCTGGGACTTCGTGATCATTCTTTGTGTCCATGTTCAATTTAGTTCAGGTTTAATATTTAACTTTTTCTCCACAGCTTGGATTCCCTGCATCTACCACGTGTATGGCACAGACATGTTATCAATACATGTTTATTGAATAACTTATAAATCAGTCATCATCTATAAATGTCTTCCATCCTCAGTAATTTCAGAAATTGTAGTCTTGTATAAAATTTCTAGATGAGGATTTCAGGTTTGACTCTTTCCTGAAACCTTGAATTTTAAATAAGTGAAAATATGTTAAACAAAGATGAGGAGATGTTAGATTTATTGTAGCAGTGGAAGGACAAAGGTTATTTACCTAGTAAATTAGAAAGTTATTTAGATCTTTACTGTGGCTCTTAATTCCAGAATCTGAAACTCCCTTGGTTCCTGCTGATTCTCTAAGCCCTGGCCTTGGGCCTCCCATTGATTTGGTGAGCTCTGAATAGCTTTCCAGTAATTTCCATCTGTACCTTCATCATTTTTCATGATCGAAGATGTTTAGTTATTTACTGTTACTAAAAACAAGAACCTCAATTTTATTTTAGCAGAGTAGCTGATACTACCCACTGTTCTCTATGATATTGTGAGGCATATTTAGAAAGCTTCATTGTGTAAAATCTCTAAAGAAGTAGAAAACCAGAAAACCTGCTAAATGATGCCTGTATATTATTTCTTATCAAGGTAATTTGTCAGCAGACCTCCCAACTCCACCAGAAACGTCAGTTCCTGTAACATTACCTCCACACAACTGCACAGACAATGAATTTGTCTGCAGGTCTGATGATCACTGCATCGAAAAAATGCAGAAATGTGATTTTAAATACGACTGCCCTGACAAATCAGATGAAGCATCCTGTGGTAGGTGGATTCTTAAAATTTGTTTAAATATTGCCACAAAATAGAAAATACAAGTGTAATCTCTAAGTAGCACAGCCTAGCATCATAGTTAGATATTTTCAACATGAGTTAGGGCAACTTCTAAATGTAACAGTTATTCATACAGAAAATTGTAATGGAAGAATCAGAATGCATTTTCTGCCAGGCCCAGTAAGTGGTAAGTGTCTTTAGATTAATGTTCTGGATTCAAAACTATCGTTTTCACAAACTTTACTTGACTCTGGGAGTAGCATTTAGTAGCTCTTTCCATCCATTCCCTTTGATCTGTACTCCTGACACTATAAAATAGGGAATGTTTAGGGAGGTAGATTTATAATACTGTCAAATTAATTCATTCAAATTTTGCCATTGCCAAAATGCACATACAACATTAGTACTATTAAAATATGCGGAGTTCATGAGAAAACCTATCTTAATGCAAATGAGACTTTTATCCCCTGTGTCCTGGTTTTTACCTGCCAATTCAATGGTACCTGCCAATTCAATGGCTTTTCCTAAATGGATCAAAGACAAACTATTTAATTTAAAAATGGACTTCTCAGCCAAAGATACAGTCTGAGAGGAGAAAAATTAATCTGTGACTGAATGAGCAAAGCATAAGATCAGAAGGGTAAACACTTTGAAATATCTTTCCCTTCCCTGTTCTTTATGGAGTAGCCTGTGAATTGACTGTACCATCATATTTCTCAAGTGTCTTGATAATATTAAGGGCTTAGAACAGACAGATAACACAGAGAGAGTATTGAAACCCTTGTTTTATGTCAACCTTGTGAAGAAATTCTAGGACTTAAGAAATCCAGTGAGGTTCATATTTATTCTTTTAATCTAGAAAAAAAGGTTTTTTAATGTACAAATACACCACCAATTAACTATCTAATCTAGACTAAAAAAGTCATAAAATCAAAGCTGACTCACTTCGTGCATAAGATGAGACAGTAATTAACTCAAGCTAGCCAGGGATTTATATCATGCATCACAGATGGAAAATAATACAATGGAAGGTGTGGTGGTGTTCAGACTTGCTCAACGGAAGGCATTCGAATCCCCTTATGATCTTATATAAGTTGTAGTGTTTGTAAGAGTTTATACAAAACCTAATTAATTACACAAAATGAGTATCTTTAGGGAATGCTGAATTTCCTCTAAGTTCAACTTTGTCATTTTAGTCATGTTGTTTATGATTAGAGGGGAAGTTTTGATAAATTCTTTAAATGTCCTAAATGAGGGCCTACTATTAAGTTATTCTTAGTCAAATAGTTTTTATAATTTTGAACAAATATAAATGAATTATTACCATTTTATTTATGAATAAACTGAGATATTGTCTCTTCCACCCTTTTCTAAGATAAAATAGTATGACAAATCTGCCTGTAAACTATAGAGATTTTCTAACTGATTTTGAAAATTGTGATAAAAACACATAACATGGCCAGGCGCAGTGGCGCACGCCTGTAATCATAGCACTTTGCGGGGCCAAGGTGAGCAGATCAGTTGAGCCAAGGAGTTTGAGACCAGCTTGGCCAACATGGCAAAACCCCATCTCTACAAAAAGAATACACAAATTAGCTGGGTGTGGTGGCGTGTGCCTGTAATAACAGCTACATAGCATGTTTATACAGATAGCGGTGTAGATATTTCCATGTTTATACAGATAGCGATGTACATATTTCCATGTTTATACAGATAGTGGTGTAGATATTTCCATGCTTATAGAGGTAGCGGTGTAGATATTTCCATGTTTATACAGGGAGCGGTGTAGATATTTCCATGTTTATAGAGGGAACGGTGTAGATATTTCCATGTTTATAGAGATAGCGGTGTAGATATTTCCATGTTTATACAGATAGCGGTGTAGATAATTCCATGTTTATACAGATAGCAGTGTAGATATTTCCATGTTTATACAGATAGCGGTGTAGATAATTCCATGTTTATAGAGATGGCGGTGTAGATATTTCCATGTTTATAGAGATGGCGGTGTAGATATTTCCATGTTTATACAGATGGCGGTGTAGTTATTTCCATGTTTACAGAGATGGCGGTGTACGTATTTCCATGTTTACACAGACGGCGGTGTAGATATTTCCGTGTTTATACAGATGGTGATGTACATATTTCCATGTTTATGGAGATGGCGGTGTAGAAATTTCCATGGTTATACAGATGGCGGTGTAGATATTTCCATGTTTATACAATTAGTGATGTACATATTTCCATGTTTATACAGATAGCGGTGTAGATATTTCCATGTTTATAGAGGTAGCAGTGTAGATATTTCCATGTTTATAGAGGGAGCGGTGTGGATATTTCCATGTTTTTACAGATGGCGGTGTAGATATTTCCATGTTTATACAGATAGCGCTGTAGATATTTCCATGTTTATACAGATAGCGGTGTAGATATTTCCATGTTTATACAGATAGCGGTGTAGATATATCCATGTTTACAAGATAGCGGTGTACATATTTCCATGTGTATAGAGATAGCGGTGTAGATATTTCCACGTTTATAGAGATAGTGGTGTAGATATTTGCATGTTTATTGAGATAGCAGTGTAGCTATTTCCATGTTTATAGAGATACTGGTGTAGATATTTCCACGTTTACAGAGGTAGTGGTGTAGATATTTCCATGTTTATAGAGATAGCGGTGTAGATATTTCCATGTTTATACAGATAGCGGTGTTGCTATTTCCATGTTTATAGAGATAGCGGTGTAGATATTTCCATTTTATACAGATAGCGGTGTAGATATTTCCATGTTTATACAGGTAGCAGTGTAGATATTTCCATGTTTGTAGAGATAGCGGTGTAGATATTTCCATGTTTATACAGGCAGCGGTGTAGGCATTTCCATGTTTATACAGGCAGCGGTGTGGATATTTCCATGTTTGTACAGGTAGTGGTGTGGATATTTCCATGTTCCTACAGGTAGCGGTGTAGATATTTCCATGTTTATACAGATAGCGGTGTAGATGTTTCCATGTTTGTACAGATTGCGGTGTAGATATTTCCTTGTTTATACAGATAGCGGTGTAAATATTTACATGTTTATACAGATATCGGTGTAAATATTTATGTGTTTATACAGATATCGGTGTAAATACTTTCATGTTTATACAGATATCTGTGTAAATATTTCTGTGTTTATACAGATATCTGCGAAAACATATGTTCATACAGATATCTGTATGAATAATATTTACATGTTTATACAGATATCTGTATAAATATTGACATGTTTATACAGATATCTGTGTAAATAATATTTGTATGTTTATACAGATGACTGTATAAATATTTATATGTTTATACAGAAAACTATAAATATGTATATGTTTATAGAAATATCTGTATAAATACTTATATGTTTATACAGATTTCTGTGTAAATATTTATATGTTTATACAGATATGTGTATAAATATTTATATGTGTATACAGATATCAGTATAAATATTTTCATGTTTATACAGATATCGGTATAAATACTTATATCTTTAAAAAGATAGCAGTATAAATACTTATATGTTTATACAGACAGCAGTATAAATACTTATATGTTTATACAGTCAGCGGTATAAATACTTATGTTTATGCAGACAGCAGTATAAACACTTACATGTTTATACAGATAGCGGTATAAACACTAACATGTTTATACATATAGCGGTATACTTACATGTTTGTATAGATAGCGGTATAAGTATATACATGTTTATACAGATAGCGGTATCAATATTTACATGTTTATACAGACAGCGGTATAGGTATTCACATGTTTATACAGATAGCGGTATAAGTATTTACATGTTTATAAAGATAGCGGTATAAATATTTACATGTTTATACAGATAGCGGTATAAATATTTACATGGTTATACAGATAGTGGTATAAATACATGTTTAAACAGATAGCGGTATAAATATCTTCATGTTTATACAGACAGCACTGTAAATATTTACATGGTTATACAGTTAGTGGTGTATTTACATGTTTATGCAGATAGAGGTGTAAATAATTACATGTTTATACAGATAGCGGTGTAAATATTTACATGTTTATACAGATAGCGGTGTAAATATTTACATGTTTATACAGATAGCGGTGTAAATATTTACACGTTTATACAGATATCGGTGTAAATATTTACGTGTTTATACAGATATCGGTGTAAATATTTACGTGTTTATGCAGACATCGGTGTAAATATTTACGTCTTTAGGCAGATATGTGTGTAAATATTTACGTGTTTATACAGATATCTGTGAGAATATTTGTATGTTTATAGAGATAGCTGTGAAAATATATGTTCATACAGATATCTGTATGTTTATATGTTTATACAAGTAGCTGTACAAATAATATTTACATGGATATACAGATATCTGTATAAATAATATTTACATGTTTATACAGATATCTCTATAAACATTTACGTGTTTATACAGATATCTGTATAAATAATATTTCTATGTTTATACAGATGACTGTACAAATAATGTTTATATATTTATACAGATAACTATAAATATTTATATGTTTATACAAATATCTGTATAAATAATTATATGTTTATACAGATTTCTGGGTAAATATTTATATGTTTATACATATATGTGTATAAATGTATGTTTACACCGATAGCGATATAAATATTTTTATTTTTATACAATTATCGGTATAAATACTTATATCTTTATAGAGACAGCGGTATAAATACATACATGTTTATAGAGACAGTGGTCTAAATACATGTTTATACAGACGGCGGTATAAATACATGTTTATACAGACAACGGTGTAAATACTAAAATGTTTATACAGATAGCAGTATAAATAGTTACATGTTTATACAGATAAAGGTATAAATACATGTTTATACAGATAGCGGTGTTAATATTTACATGTTTATACAGATAACGGTGAAAATATTTACATGTTTATACAGATAGAGGTGTAAATATCTACATGTTTATACAGATAGCGGTGTGAATATTTACATGTTTATACAGATAGCGGTGAAAATATTTACATGTATATACCGATAGCGGTGTAAATACCTACATGTTTATACAGATCGCAGTGTGAATATTTACTTGTTTATACCGATAGCGGTGTAGATATTTACAGGTTTATACAGATAACGGTGTAAATATTTACCTGTTTCTACAGATAGCGGTGTAGATATTTACCTGTTTATACAGGTAGCGGTGTAGATATTTCCATGTTTATACTGATAGCGGTGTAGATATTTACATGTTTGTACAAATAGCGGTGTAGATATTTACATGTTTATACAGATAGTGGTGTAGATATTAAAATGTTTACATAGATAGTGGTGTATTTACATGTTTATACAGATATCAGTGTAAATATTTACAGGTTTATACAGATATCTGTGTAGATATTTACATGTTTATACAGATAGCAGTGTAGATATTTCCATGTTTATACAGATAGAGGTGTAGATATTTCCATGTTTATACAGATAGAGGTGTAGATATTTCCATGTTTATACAGATAGCGGTGTAGATATTTCCATGTTTATACAGATAGCGGTGCAGATATTTCCATGTTGATACAGATAGCGGGGTTCATATTTCCATGTTTATACAGATAATGGTGTAGATATTTCCATGTTTATACTGATGGCAGTGTAGGTATTTCCATGATTATACAGATAGCGGTGTAGATATTTCCATGTTTATACAGATGGCGGTGTAGATATTTCCATGTTTATAGACATAGCTGTGTGGATATTTCCATGTTTATAGAAATGGCATTGTAGATATTACCATGTTGATAGAGACGGCGTTGTAGATATTTCCATGCTTATAGAGATGGTGGTGTAGATATTTCCATGTTTATAGAGATGGGGGTGTAGATATTTCAATGTTTATACAGACGGTGGTGTAGATATTTCCATGTTTATACACATGGCGGTGTACATATTTCCATGTTTATAGAGACGGCGGTGTAGATATTTCCATGTTTATACAGATGGCGGTGTAGATATTTCCATGTTTACTGAGACGGCAGTGTAGATATTTCCATGTTTATACAGATGGTGGTGTAGATATTTCCATCTTTGTAGAGATGGCGGTGTAGATATTTTCATGTTTATAGAGATAGCGGTGTAAATATATCCATGTTTATCGAGACAGTGGTGTAGATATGTCCATGCTTATAGGCATAGTGGTTTAGATATTTCCATGTTTATAGAGACAGCGGTGTAAAAGTTTACATGTTTATAGAGATAGCAGTGTAGATATTTCCATGTTTATACAGACAGCGGTGTAGATATTTCCATGTTTATACAGACAGCGGTGTAGATATTTCCATATTTATACAGATAGCGGTGTAGATATTCCCAAGTTTATACAGATAGCGGTGTAGATATTTCCATGTTTATACAGATAGCGGTGTACATATTTCCATGTTTATACAGATAGCGGTGGAGATGTTTCCATGTTTATTCAGATAGCGGTGTAGATATTTCCATGTTTACAGAGATAGCGGTGTAGATATTTCCATATTTATACAGATAGCGGTGTAGATATTCCCAAGTTTATACAGATAGCGGTGTAGATATTTCCATGTTTATACAGATAGCGGTGTACATATTTCCATGTTTATACAGATAGCGGTGGAGATGTTTCCATGTTTATTCAGATAGCGGTGTAGATATTTCCATGTTTACAGAGATAGCGGTGTAGATATTTCCATGTTTATACAGATAGCGGTGTGGATATTTCCATGTTTACAAGATAGCAGTGGAGATATTTCCATGTATATAGAGATAGCGGTGTAGATATTTACATGATTATAGAGATAGCAGTGTAGATATTTCCATGTTTATACAGATAGCAGTGTAGATATTTCTATGTTTTTACAGGTAGCAGTGTAGATATTCCCATGTTTATAGAGATAGCTGTGTACATATTTCCATGTTCATACAGGTAGCGGTGTAGATATTTCCATGTTCATACAGGTAGCGGTGTAGATATTTCCATGTTCACACAGGTAGCGGTTTAGATATATCCATATTTATACAGATAGCGGTGTAGATATTCCCATGTTTATACAGATAGCGGTGTAGATATTTCCATGTTTATAGAGATAGCGGTGTAGATATTTCCATGTTTTTACAGATAGCGGTGTAGATATTTCCATGTTTGTACTGGTAGCGGTGTAGATATTTCCCTGTTTATACAGATAGCGGTGTAGATATTTCCATGTTTATACAGATAGCGGTGTAGATATTTCCATGTTTATACAGATAGCGGTGTAGATATTTACATGTTTATACAGATAGCGGTGTAAATATTTACGTGTTTATACAGATATCGGTGTAAATATTTACATGTTTATACAGATATCGGTGTAAATATTTCTGTGTTTATGCAGATATCTGCGAAAATATATGTTCATAGAGATATCTGTATGTTGATATTATTATACAGATATCTGTATTAATAATATTTACATGTTTATACAGATATCTGCATATTTACATGGTTATACAGATACCTGTATAAATAATATTTGTATGTTTATACAGATGACTGTATAAATATTTATGTTTATACTGATAACTATAAATATGTATATGTTTATAGAAATATCTGTATAAATACTTATATGTTTATACAGATTTCTGTGTAAATATTTATATGTTTACACAGATATGTGTATAAATATTTATATGTTTATACAGATATCAGTATAAATATTTTCATGTTTATACAGATATCGGTATAAATACTTATATCTTTAAACAGATAGCAGTGTAAATACTTATATGTTTATACGGACAGCAGTGTAAATACTTATATGTTTATGCAGTCAGTGGTATAAATATTTATATGTTTAAGCAGACAGCGGTATAATCACTTACATGTTTATACAGATAGTGGTATAAACACTACCATGGTTATACAGATAGTGGTATACTTACATGTTTATATAGATAGTGGTATAAATATTTACATGTTTATACAGATAGCGGTATAGGTATTCACATGTTTATACAGATAGCGGCATAAGTATTTACATGTTTATAAAGATAGCGGTATAAATATTTACATGTTTACACAGATAGCGGTATAAATATTTACATGATTATACAGATAGTGGTATAAATATTTACATGTTTAAACAGGAAGTGGTATAAATATCTACATGTTTATACTGATAGCGCTGTAAATATTTACATATTTATACAGATAGCCGTGTAATTATTTATATGTTTATTCAGATAGCGGTGTAAATATTTACATGTTTATACAGATAGCGGTGTAAGTATTTACATGTTTATACAGATAGCGGTGTATTTACATGTTTATGCAGATAGCGGTGTAAATATTTACATGTTTATACAGATAGCGGTGAAAATATTTACATGTATATACCGATAGCGGTGTAAATACCTACATGTTTATACAGATCGCAGTGTGAATATTTACTTGTTTATACCGATAGCGGTGTAGATATTTACAGGTTTATACAGATAACGGTGTAAATATTTACCTGTTTCTACAGATAGCGGTGTAGATATTTACCTGTTTATACAGGTAGCGGTGTAGATATTTCCATGTTTATACTGATAGCGGTGTAGATATTTACATGTTTGTACAAATAGCGGTGTAGATATTTACATGTTTATACAGATAGTGGTGTAGATATTAAAATGTTTACATAGATAGTGGTGTATTTACATGTTTATACAGATATCAGTGTAAATATTTACAGGTTTATACAGATATCTGTGTAGATATTTACATGTTTATACACATAGCAGTGTAGATATTTCCATGTTTATACAGATAGCAGAGTAGATATTTCCATGTTTATACAGATAGAGGTGTAGATATTTCCATGTTTATACAGATAGCGGTGTAGATATTAACATGTTTATACAGATAGCGGTGCAGATATTTCCATGTTGATACAGATAGCGGGGTTCATATTTCCATGTTTATACAGATAATTGTGTAGATATTTCCATGTTTATACTGATGGCAGTGTAGGTATTTCCATGATTATACAGATAGCGGTGTAGATATTTCCATGTTTATACAGATGGCGGTGTAGATATTTCCATGTTTATAGACATAGCTGTGTGGATATTTCCATGTTTATAGAAATGGCATTGTAGATATTACCATGTTGATAGAGACGGCGTTGTAGATATTTCCATGTTTATAGAGATGGTGGTGTAGATATTTCCATGTTTATAGAGATGGGGGTGTAGATATTTCAATGTTTATACAGACGGTGGTGTAGATATTTCCATGTTTATACACATGGCGGTGTACATATTTCCATGTTTATAGAGACGGCGGTGTAGATATTTCCATGTTTATACAGATGGCGGTGTAGATATTTCCATGTTTACTGAGACGGCAGTGTAGATATTTCCATGTTTATACAGATGGTGGTGTAGATATTTCCATCTTTGTAGAGATGGCGGTGTAGATATTTTCATGTTTATAGAGATAGCGGTGTAAATATATCCATGTTTATCGAGACAGTGGTGTAGATATGTCCATGCTTATAGGCATAGTGGTTTAGATATTTCCATGTTTATAGAGACAGCGGTGTAAAAGTTTACATGTTTATAGAGATAGCAGTGTAGATATTTCCATGTTTATGCAGATAGCGGTGTAGATATTTCCATATTTATACAGATAGCGGTGTAGATATTCCCAAGTTTATACAGATAGCGGTGTAGATATTTCCATGTTTATACAGATAGCGGTGTACATATTTCCATGTTTATACAGATAGCGGTGGAGATGTTTCCATGTTTATTCAGATAGCGGTGTAGATATTTCCATGTTTACAGAGATAGCGGTGTAGATATTTCCATATTTATACAGATAGCGGTGTAGATATTCCCAAGTTTATACAGATAGCGGTGTAGATATTTCCATGTTTATACAGATAGCGGTGTACATATTTCCATGTTTATACAGATAGCGGTGGAGATGTTTCCATGTTTATTCAGATAGCGGTGTAGATATTTCCATGTTTACAGAGATAGCGGTGTAGATATTTCCATGTTTATACAGATAGCGGTGTGGATATTTCCATGTTTACAAGATAGCAGTGGAGATATTTCCATGTATATAGAGATAGCGGTGTAGATATTTACATGATTATAGAGATAGCAGTGTAGATATTTCCATGTTTATACAGATAGCAGTGTAGATATTTCTATGTTTTTACAGGTAGCAGTGTAGATATTCCCATGTTTATAGAGATAGCTGTGTACATATTTCCATGTTCATACAGGTAGCGGTGTAGATATTTCCATGTTCATACAGGTAGCGGTGTAGATATTTCCATGTTCACACAGGTAGCGGTTTAGATATATCCATATTTATACAGATAGCGGTGTAGATATTCCCATGTTTATACAGATAGCGGTGTAGATATTTCCATGTTTATAGAGATAGCGGTGTAGATATTTCCATGTTTTTACAGATAGCGGTGTAGATATTTCCATGTTTGTACTGGTAGCGGTGTAGATATTTCCCTGTTTATACAGATAGCGGTGTAGATATTTCCATGTTTATACAGATAGCGGTGTAGATATTTCCATGTTTATACAGATAGCGGTGTAGATATTTACATGTTTATACAGATAGCGGTGTAAATATTTACGTGTTTATACAGATATCGGTGTAAATATTTACATGTTTATACAGATATCGGTGTAAATATTTCTGTGTTTATGCAGATATCTGCGAAAATATATGTTCATAGAGATATCTGTATGTTGATATTATTATACAGATATCTGTATTAATAATATTTACATGTTTATACAGATATCTGCATATTTACATGGTTATACAGATACCTGTATAAATAATATTTGTATGTTTATACAGATGACTGTATAAATATTTATGTTTATACTGATAACTATAAATATGTATATGTTTATAGAAATATCTGTATAAATACTTATATGTTTATACAGATTTCTGTGTAAATATTTATATGTTTACACAGATATGTGTATAAATATTTATATGTTTATACAGATATCAGTATAAATATTTTCATGTTTATACAGATATCGGTATAAATACTTATATCTTTAAACAGATAGCAGTGTAAATACTTATATGTTTATACGGACAGCAGTGTAAATACTTATATGTTTATGTAGTCAGTGGTATAAATATTTATATGTTTAAGCAGACAGCGGTATAATCACTTACATGTTTATACAGATAGTGGTATAAACACTACCATGGTTATACAGATAGTGGTATACTTACATGTTTATATAGATAGTGGTATAAATATTTACATGTTTATACAGATAGCGGTATAGGTATTCACATGTTTATACAGATAGCGGCATAAGTATTTACATGTTTATAAAGATAGCGGTATAAATATTTACATGTTTACACAGATAGCGGTATAAATATTTACATGATTATACAGATAGTGGTATAAATATTTACATGTTTAAACAGGAAGTGGTATAAATATCTACATGTTTATACTGATAGCGCTGTAAATATTTACATATTTATACAGATAGCCGTGTAATTATTTATATGTTTATTCAGATAGCGGTGTAAATATTTACATGTTTATACAGATAGCGGTGTAAGTATTTACATGTTTATACAGATAGCGGTGTATTTACATGTTTATGCAGATAGCGGTGTAAATATTTACATGTTTATACAGATAGCGGTGTAAATATTTACATGTTTATACAGATAGCGGTGTTAATATTTGCATGTTTATACAGATATCAGTGTAAATATTTACGTGTTTGTACAGATATCGGTGTAAATATTTACGTGTTTATGCAGATATGTGTGTAAATATTTACGTGTTTATACAGATATCTGTGAAAATATTTCTATGTTGATACAGATATCTGTGAAAATATATGTTCATACACATATCTGTATGTTTATATGTTTATACAGATATCTGTATAAATAATATTTACATGGATATACAGATATCTGTATTAATAATATTTACATGTTTATACAGATATCTCTATAAATATTTACATGTTTATAGAGATATGTGTATAAATATTTGTATGTTCATACAGATGACTGTACAAATAATGTTTATATATTTATACAGATAATTATATTTATATGTTTATACAAATATCTGTATAAATACTTATGTTTATGCAGATTTCTGTGTAAATATTTATATGTTTATACATATGTGTATAAATATATGTTTATGCAGATAGCGGTATAAATATATATGTTTATACAATTCTCGGTATAAATACTTATATCTTTATAGAGATAGCGGTATAAATACATATATGTTTACAGAGACAGCGGTATGAATACTTACACGTTTATACAGACAGCGGTATAAATACTTGTATGTTTATACAGACAGCGGTATAAATACATGTTTAAACAGACAGCGGTATTAATACTTATATGTTTAAACAGACAGTGGAATAAATACTTAGATGTTTATACAGATAGCGGTATAAATACATGTTTAAACAGATAGCGGTATAAATACTTACACGTTTATACAGATAGCGGTATAAATACTAACATGTTTATATAGATAGCAGTATAAATAGTTACAAGTTTATACAGATAACGGTATAAATACCTCTTTATACAGATAGCGGTGTTAATATTTACATGTTTATACAGATGACGGTGAAAATATTTAGATGTTTACACAGATAGCCGTGTAAATATCTACATGTTTATACAGATAACGGTGTGAATATTTACATGTTTATACAGATAGCAGTGAAAATATTTACATGTATATACAGATAGCAGTGTAAATACCTACATGTTTATACAGATAGCAGTGTGAATATTTACACGTTTATACAGATAGCGGTGTAGATATTTACAGGTTTATACAGATAACGGTGTAGATATTTACCTGTTTGTACAGATAGCGGTGTAGATATTTACATGTTTATACAGGTAGTGGTGTAGATATTTCCATGTTTATACAGATAGCAGTGTAGATATTTCCATGTTTATAGAGATAGAGGTGTAGATATTTACACGTTTGTACAAATAGCGATGTAGATATTTACATGTTTATACAGATAGCGGTGTAGATATTAAAATGTTTACATAGATAGTGGTGTTTTTACATGTTTATACACATATCAGTGTAAATATTTACATCTTTATACAGATATCTGTGTAGATATTTCCATGTTTATACGGATAGCAGTGTAGACATTTCCATATTTATACAGATAGCAGTGTAGATATTTCCATGTTTATACAGACAGCGGTGTAGATATTTCCATGTTTATACAGACAGCGGTGTAGATATTTCCATGTTTATACAGATAGTGGTGTAGATATTTCCATGTTTATACAGATAGCGGTGTAGATATTTCCATGTTTATTCAGATGGCGGTGTAGGTATTTCCATGATTATACAGATGGCGGTGAAGATATTTCCATGTTTATACAGATGGCGGTGTAGATATTTCCATGTTTATAGACATAGCTGTGTAGATATTTCCATGTTTATAGAGACGGCATTGTAGATATTTCCATGTTGATAGAGATGGCGTTGTAGATATTTTCATGTTGATAGAGATGGTGGTGTAGATATATCCATGTTTATAGAGATGGCGGTGTAGATATTTCCAGGTTTATAGAGATGGTGGTGTAGATATTTCCAGGTTTATAGAGGTGGCAGTGTAGATATTTCCACGTTTAGAGAGATGACAGTGTATGTATTTCCATGTTTACACAGATGGTGGTGAAGATATTTCCATGTTTGTAGAGACGGCGGTGTAGATATTTCCATGTTTATACAGATGGTGGTGTAGATATTTCCATGTTTATAGGGATGGCGGTGTAGATATTTCCATGTTTATAGGGATGGCGGTGTAGATATTTCCATGTTTATAGAGATGGCGGTGTGAATGTTTCCTTGTTTATAGAGACCCTGGTGTAGATATTTTCATGTTTATAGAGATAGAGGTGTAAATATATCCATGATTATGTAGACAGTGGTGTACATATGTCCATGTTTATAGAGATAGCGGTTTAGATATTTCCATGTTTATAGAGATAGCGGTGAAAATATTTACATGTTTATAGAGATAGCGGTGTAGATATTTCCATGTTTATAGAGACTACGGTGTAGATAATTCCACGTTTACAGATCGCGGTCTAAATGTTAGCATGTTTAGGGAGATAGTGGTGTAGATATTTCCATTTTTATAGAGATAGCGCTGTAGGTATTTCCATATTTATACAGATAGCGGTGTAGATATTCCCATGTTTATACAGATAGCGGTGTAGATATTTCCATGTTTATACAGATAGCGGTGTAGATATTTCCATGTTTATACAGATTACAGTGGAGATAATTCCATGTTTATTCAGATAGCGGTGTAGATATTTCCATGTTTACAGAGATAGTGGTGTAGATATTCCCATGTTTATATGGATAGTGGTGTAGATATTTCCATGTTTACAAGACAGCGGTGTAGATATTTCCATGTATATAGAGATAGTGGTATAGATATTTCCATGTTTATAGAGATAGCGGTGTGGATATTTCCATGTTTATACAGATAACAGTGTAGATACTTCCATGTGTTTCAGGTAGCGGTGTAGATATTTCCATGTTGATAGAGATAGCTGTGTAGATATTTCCATGTTTATACAGGTAGCGGTGTAGACATTTCCATGTTTATACAGGTAGTGGTGTGGATATTTCCATGTTTATACAGGTAGCGGTGTAGATATTTCCATGTTTATAGAGATAGCGGTGTAGGTATTTCCATGTTTATAGAGATAGCGATGTAGATATTTCCTTGTTTATACTGATAGCAGTGTATATATTTCCATGTTTATACAAATAGCGGTGTAGATATTTCCATGTTTATGCAGATAGCAGTGTAGATATTTCCATGTTTATACAGGTAGCGGTGTACATATTTCCATGTTTATACAGCTAGCAGTGTAGTTATTTCCATGTTTGTACAGATAGCAGTGTAGATATTTCCATGTTTATACAGATAGCCGTATAAATATTTACGTTTATACAGACATCGGTGTAAATATTTAGGTGTTTATACAGACATCGGTTTAAATATTTATGTGTTTATACAGATATCTGTATAAATATTTCTGTGTTTATACAGATATCTGTGAAAATATATGTTCATACAGACATCTGTATGTTTATATGTTTATACAGACATCTGTATAAATAATTTTTACATGTCTATACTGATATCTGTATAAATATTTACATGTTTATACAGATATCTTCATAAATATTTACATGTTTATACAGATATCTGTTTGAATAATATTTGTATGTTTACACAGATGACTGTATAAATAATATTTATATGTTTATACAGCTAACTATAAATATTTATATGTTTAAAGAAATATCTGTATAAATACTTATGTGTTTATACAGATTTCTGTGTAAATATTTATATGTTTATGCAGATATGTGTATAAATATTTTTATGTTTATACAGATATCGGTATAAGTATTTTCATGTTTATACTGATATCGGTATAAATACTTATATCTTTAAACAGATAGCGGTATAAATACTTATATGTTTATACAGACAGCAGTATAAATACTTATATGTTTATGCAGTCAACGATGTAAATACTTCTATATTTATACAGGCAGCGGTATAAATACTTACATGTTTATACAGACAGCGGTATAAACACTTACATATTTATACAGATGCCGGTATAAACACTAACATGCTTATACAGACAGCGGTATAAATACTTACAT